>NC_060270.1:38594341-38736476 GCF_021613505.1 Equus quagga
GGCAACGGCAGCTGGAGGTTGCCTCGCCCTCTGGGATTCTCTCCGGGACTTTCCCGGAGCCGTGAATGCTGGGTGTGGCCCCTCCGCTAATGGCAGACAGAGAGTTTTGTCTGCTGCCCGGGCTGAACTCTGGAGCTTCCCCTCCGGGGCGCAGAGCCGGCCTCTGGAGCTTCCCCCAGCCCCAGTCCGTTTGGAGATCTCCGGCAATCCCTAGCCCCGCCGTGCAGGCAGTGGCAGCCAGGGGACCTCCATACCCTCAGCGACTCTCTCTGGGACCCTCTGGGTGCCGCGAACACCAGGCGGGATCTCCCCGCCAATGGCGGGGAGAGACTCTCCCCGCAGGCCCTGGTGTGCAACTCCAAAGTTTCCCTCTGCGTTTAGGAGTAATTGTGGGGGGTTTAGGTAGGGTTCTGGTCACCTGTTTCCACCGTCGCTCCTCTGTTGTGTGCTCGCTCCTGCCCTAGTTGTGTGTTGATCTTCTGGGGGCGTCCATGGGAAGAAAGCCGCTTGCGGGTACTAGGCTGTTCGGTCGGGGTTGGAGAGTTTTCACCTATTTCCATATCCTCCCGGAGGAAAGTCCGTCCGCCTTCCGATGTATAGTCGCGTGGGTCTCTCAGATGTCCTGAGATGCTGTCTGGATATCCTTTGTTAAGCGATAAGTGTCCAAATAATTGTAGACTCGAAGGGGGAGAGACAAAGAGGACTACTCACGGCCCCATGCATTAGTTTATCTTCCACATATGAATGAAATCATATGGTGTTTGTCTTTTTCTGTCTGACTTATTTTGCTTAACATAATACCTTGAAGGTCCATCCGTGTTGTTGCAAATGGGATGATTTTGCATTTTTTATGGCTATTATACCATTGTACATATACACTACATCTCCTTTATCCAATCATCAGTTGATGGCACTTGGGTTGCTTCCACATCTTGACTATTGTGAATAATGCTGCAATGAATGTAGAGATGCATAAGTCTCTTTGAATTGTTGATTTCAAGTTCTTTGGATAAATACCCAGTAGTGGGATGGCTGGGTCATATGGTATTTCTATTTTTAATTTTTTGAGAAATCTCCATACTGTTTTCCATAGTGGCTGCACCAGTTTGCATTCCCTACCAACAGTGAATGAGGGTTTCCCTTTTCTCCATATCCTCTCCAACATTTGTTATTTTTTTGCCTTGGTGATATAGTGATTCTAACGGGTGTAAGGTGCTACCTTAGTGTAGTTTTGACTTGCATTTCCCTGATGACTAGTGATGTTGAACATCTTTTCATGTGTTTATTGGCCATCTGTTTATCTTCTTTGGAAAAATGTCTCTTCATATCCTCTGCCCATTTTTTGATCGGGTTTTTTTTTTGTTGATGAGTTGTGTAAGTTCTTTATATATGTTGGAGATTAACCTCTTGCTAGATATATGATTTGCAAATGTTTTCTCTGAGTTTGTGGGCTGTCTTTTTGTTTTGTTCCTGGTTTCTTTTGCCTTGCAGAAACTCTGTAGTCTGACGAAGTCCTACTTGTTTATTTTTTATTTTGTTTCCCTTGTCTGAGTAGACATGGTATTTGAAAAGATCGGTCTAAGACTGATGCCTATATTTCTTTTAGTTTTATTGTTTCTGGTCTTACCTTCAGGTCTTTGGTCCATTTTGAGTTCATTTTTGTGTAGGCATGAGATAATGGTCTTCTTTCATTCTTTTGCATGTGACTATCCAGTTTTCCCAACACCCTTTATGGAAGAGACTTTCCTTTCTCCATTGTATATTCTTAGCTCCTTTGTCGAAGATTAGCTGTCCATAGATGTGTGGTTTTATTTCTGGGCTTTCAATTCTGTTCCATTGATCTGTGTATCTTTTTTTTGTACAAGTACCATGCTGTTTTGATAACTATAGCTTTGTAGTATATTTTGAAGTCAGGGATTGTGATACCTCCAGCTTTTTTCTTAGGATTGTTTTAGCTACTCAGGGTCTTTTGTTGCCCCATATGAATTTTAAGATTCTTTGTTCTATTTCCGTGAAGAATGTCATTGGGATTGCATTGAATTTGTAGATTGCTTTAGATAGTATGGACATTTTAATTATGTTTATTCTTGCAATCCATGTACATGGAATATCTTTCCATTTCTATACATCATTGTTGATTTCTTTCAATAATGTTTATGGTTTTCATTATATAGGTCTTTCACCTCCTTGGTTAAATTTATTCCTAGATATTTTATTCTTTTTGTTGCAATTGTAAATGAGGGTGTATTCTTGCGTTCTCTGTTAGTTTGTTATTAGAGTATAGAAATGTAACTGACTTTGTACCCTTCAACTTTGCTGTAGTTGTTGATTATTTCTAAGTTTTCCGATGGATTCTTTAGGGTTTTCTATACATAAAACCATGTCATCTGCAAACAGCGAGAATTTCACTTCTTCATTCCCTATTTGGACTCCTTTTATTTCTTCTTGCCTAATTGGTCTGGCCAAAACCTCCAGGACTATGTTGAATAAGAGTGGCAAGAGTGGGCACCCTTGTCTTGTTCCTGTTCTCAGAGGGATAGCTTTCAGTTTTTCCCCATTGAGTATGATGTTGTCTGTGGGTTTGTCATATATGACCTTTATTATGTTGATGTACTTTCCTTCTATACCTATTTTATTGATAATTTTTATCATAAATGGAAGTCAGAGCTTGTCAAATGCTTTCTCTGCATCTATTGAGATGATCATGTAGTTTTTATTCCTCATTTTTTTAATGTGGTGTATCACATTGATTTGTGGATGTTGAACCATCCCTGTATCCCTGGTATAAATCCCACTTGATCATGGTGTATGACCATTTTAACGTATTGCTATATTCGGTTTGCCAATATTTTGGTGAGGATTTTTGGATCTATGTTCATCAGCAATATAGGACTATAAATTTCCTTCTTTGTGTTGTCCTTGTCTGGCTTTGGGACCAGGGTGATGTTGGCTTCATAGAATGTGTTAGGAAGGGTTCCATCTTCTTCAACTTTTTGGAATAGTCTGAGAAGGATATGTATTAAATTTTTGAATGTTTGGTAGAATTCTCCAGAGAAGCATCTGGTCCTGGACTTTTATTTTTTGGGAGTTTTTTTTTTTAGTGTTTCAATCCCATTACTTCTGATTGGTCTTATCAGATTCTCTATTTCTTCTTGATTCAGTTTTGGGATGTTGTATGAGTTTTAAGAATTTATTCATTTCTTCTAGATTGTCCAATTTGTTGGCATATAGTTTTTCATAGTCTTCTCTTGTAATCCTTTGTATTTCTGTGGTATCCATTGTATTTTCTCCTCTTTCATTTGTAATTTTATTTATTTGAGGCTTCTCCCTTTTTTTCTTAGAGAGTCTGGCTAAGAGTTTGTCAATTTTGTTTATCTTCTCAAAGTTCCAGCTCTTTGTTTCATTGATCATTTCTACTGGATTTTTGTTTTTTTTGTTTCAATTTTCATTACTTCTGCTCTTATTTTATTATTTCCCTCCTTCAGCTGACTTTGGGCTTTGTTCATTCTTCTTTTTCTAATTCTGTTAGGTGTTGTTTAAGATTGCTTATTTGAGATTTTTCTTGTTTGTTAAGGTAGGCCTGTATTGCTATGAATTTCCCTCTTAGGACTGCCTTTGCTGCATCTCATGAATTGGTATGGTGTATTGTCATTTTCATTTGTCTCCAGATATTTTTTGATTTTTCCTTTAATTTTTTCAATGATCCATTTGTTCAGTAGCATGTTGTTTAGTCTCCATATATTTATCACTTTCCCAGCTTTTTTCCTGTAGTTGATTTCTAGTTTCATAGCATTATGGTCAGAAAAGATGCTTGATATGATTTCAATCTTCTTAAATTTATTGAGGCTTGTTTCCCACCATATGGTCTATCCTTGAGAATGTTCCATGTACACTTGAGAAAATTGTGTATTCTGCTGTTTTTGGATGGAGTGTTCTATATATAGCTATTAAGTCCATCTGGTTTAGTTTTTCATTTAAATCCACTATTTCCTTGTTGACTTTCTGTCTGGATGATCTATCCATTGATGTAAGTGGGCAGTTAAGCTCCCCTACTGTTATAGTATTGTTAATATCTCCTTTTAGGTTTGTTAATAGTTGCTTTATGTACTTTGGTTGTCCTGTGTTGGGCATAGATATTTATGTTATGTCTTCTTAGTGGAGTGTCCCTTTTATCATTATATACTGTCTCTGTCTCTCATTACCTGTTTGTTTTATCTTGAAGTCTACTTTGTCTGATATAAGTATGGCAATACCTGCTTTCTTCTGTTTGCCATTACCTTGGAGTATCATCTTCCATCCCTTCACTCTGAGCCTGTGTTTGTCTTCAGACCTGAGATGTATTTTCTAGGGGCAGCATATTGTTGAGTCTTGTTTTTCAATCCACCCCACCATTCTGTGTCTTCTGATTGGAGAATTCCATTTACTTTTAGAGTGATTATTGATATATGAGGGCTTAATGCTGCCCTTTTAGTGCTCATTTTCTAGTTCTTCTGCATTTCCCTTGTTTCTTGTCCCATGTATTTCAGACTACCAATTCAGTTAAGTAGTTCTCTATGATGGTTTTCTTAGTTTTGTCTTTATCATTTGTGTCTCTGTTCTGATTATTTGTTTGGTGGTTACCATGAGGTTTGTATAAAAAATCTTGTAGATGAGATAGTCCATTTTTTGGTAGCCTCTTATTTCCTTAGACTAAGCCAATTCCATCCCTCTCCTATTCCACTTCTATGTTATTATAGTCAACTTATTCCATCTTGTGTTGTGAGTTTGTGGTCAAAATGATGAGGTTATATTTGTTTTTTATGTTTTCCTTCCGTTTATCTTTTTTTTTAAATATTTTTTTTGAGGTCATAACAGTTTATAACATTGTGAAATTTCAGTTGCACATTATTATTTGTCAGTCACCATATAAATGTGCCTCTTCACCCCTTGTGCCCACCTCAAACTCCCCTCCCTTCTGGTAACCACTAAACTCTTCACTTTGTCCATGTGTTAGTTTACCTTCCACATATGAGTGAAATCATAGGGTGTTTGTCTTTGTCTGGCTTATTTTGCTTAACATAATACCCTCAAGGTCCATCTATGTTGTTGCAAAAGGGACAATTATGGCTGAGTAGTATTCCATTGTATATATATACACCACATCTTCTTTATCCAATCACTGGTTTGCACAAAGAGATAATTTAAAAGAAAGTAAACTCACAAAATTAACACAAAGGGGCAAAATAGACATGAAAAAATGTTTGCAACATATATAGATGTAATGGTTAATGTCCTTTTTATATAGAGAGCTCTATGAAACATAGGAAACCACTAAATCCTTATAAGAAAACCACTAAATCCTTATTAGTGCAATGGAGGGAGAATGTGTCAAACTGTTTACATAAATAGTATAATTAGAATGTAATAGGTCAAATTATAATTGGTAAAAAAATGCAGAAAAAGTTTAACTTCACTAATACATGAGTGAGAAATAAATCTGCAATGATATAATTGACTGATTGTCATGGTACAGCAATTCGTTTAAACAAGCAAAATCTAAAAGCTCTACTCTTTTACTACCCTCTTCCATCACTTTATGTTTTTGAAATAATTTCTACTCTTATTTTGTGTGTGCCTACCCATTACCCTCTTATCATTGAAATACGTAATTTTGGTACTTTTGTCTTTTAATCTTCATATTATCTTCATAAGTAGTTGATCTGCTCCCTTTACTGTATTATTGCCATGCTAGTGACTTTATTGCCTTTTTTTTGGGACAATTTTCTTATTATTATTTGTGGTCTTCTCTTTCCCACTTAAATAAGTCCCTTCAGCATTTCTTGGTGATAAATTTCTTTAATTTTTGCTTGTCTGGGAAATTATCTCTCCTCCCATTCTGAATGATAACCTTGCTGCATAGAGGTTTTTTCCTTTAACCTGGTTGTGTTCATGGGAGGAGGTGAAGTCAGAGTCCGCCTATGCTCCTGTCTTGGTGAGATCTCCTCCCTTTATCTTTAACGTTATAATTATTTGCTAACCTATTCTGATAAAGAGCTGAAATTTTCTGATTTTGTCTACCTATTTATCTCCTTGCTCAAGGGTTTGTAACCCCTTTTTGTTTTTCAGGTAGGAGGGCCTTCCTGAGCACTTCTTGTGTGTGTGTGTGTGTGTGTGTGTGTGTGTGTGTGTGTGTGGTGGTGGTGGGGGGTGTCTTGTGGCAGTGAACTCACTTAGCTTTTGTTATCTGGGAAAGTTTTAATTTCTCATCACAGCTGAAGGATATTTTCACTGGATAGAGTATTCTTGGCTGAAAGCTTTTGTCTTTCAGAATTTTAAATATATCATTCCACTCTCTCCTAGCCTGTAAGGCTTCTGCAGAGAAATCTGCTGAAGGCCTGATAGGGGTTCCTTTGTAAGTTATTTTCTTCTGCCTTACTGCCTTTAATATTTTTTGTCATTGACTTTTGCCAGCTTTACTACTATATGCCTTGGAGAAGGTCTTTTTCTCCCTCTGGAATACCTATAATCCTTATTGCATTTCCCAATTGAACAGAATATTTCTTGGAGAATTTCTTTATTCATTTTTAGTCTTAGTTCTCTCTCCTCCTCCCTCTGAAGCATTTCTGTATTTCTGTCCTCCAATCTGATAATTCTCTCCTCCATAATACCAGCTCTGCTATTTAGGGAGTCCAGATGTTTCTTTATCTCATCCACTGTGTTCCTCATCTCCAACATTTCTGATTGGCTTTTCTTTATAGTTTCATCAATTTCTTTTGTGAAGAATTTCTTCTGTTCATTAATTTTGTTCCTGATTTAATTGAACTATCTGTATTTTCTTGTATCTCATTGAGTTTTCTTATGATAGCTATTTTGAATTCTCTGTCAGTTGATTGTCAATTTCTGTGCCTTCAGGGTTGATCTCTGGGTTGTCATTTTCCTGCTGGTCTGGAGTATTAATATATTTCTTCATACTGTTTGATGGCTTGGATTTGTGCCTCACATAGTGATAGTATCCAGCAATGGAGCCATCTTGTCCTGGGGTTTTCTGTGTTGGGAGTTTTTTGATTACTTATTCAATGTCTTTACTCATTATTGGTCTGTTCAGATTTTCTATTTCTTCCTGATGCAGTCCAGGTAGGTTGTGTGTTTCTGGAAATGTATCCATTTCTTCTAGATTATGTAAATTGTTGTCATATAATTGTCCATAGTAGTCTCTTATGATCCTATGTATTTCTGTAGTATCAGTTGTAATGTCTCCTCTTTCATTTCTTTTTTTTAAAGATTTTATTTTTTCCTTTTTCTCCCCAAAGCCCCCCGGTACATAGTTGCATATTCTTCGTTGTGGGTTCTTCTAGTTGTGGCATGTGGGACGCTGCCTCAGCATGGCCTGATGAGCGGTGCCATGTCCGCGCCCAGGATTCGAACCAACGAAACACTGGGCCGCCTGCAGTGGAGCGCGCGAACCTAACCACTCGGCCATGGGGCCAGCCCCTCGTTTCTTTTTTTTTAAAGTGTACATCATCATATTTCCACTTCTGTATAGACTACATTGTGTTCACCACCACAAGTCTAGTTGCCATTCATCACTGTACACATGTGCTCCTTTAGCCCTTTCACCCTCCCCACTGCTCTCTCCCTCTGGTAACTACCAATCTGTTCTCTTTATCTATGTATTTGTTTGTTGTTGTTTATTTTTCACATATGATTGAAATCATATGGTATTTGTCTTTCTCTTTTTGACTTATTTCACTTAGTGTAATACCCTCAAGGTCCATCCATGTTGTTGCAAATAGCAAGATTTCATCTTTTTTTATGGCTGAGAATAGTGTTCCATTGTATATATATACACCACATCTTCTTCATCCATTCCTGCATCAATGGGCACTTAGGCTGTTTTCAAGTCTTGGCTATTGCAAATAATACTGAAAAGAACATAGGGGTAAATACATCCTTTTGAATTAGTGTTTTTATGCTCTTTGGATAAATACCCAGCAGTAGAATAGCAGGATCATATGGTAGTGCTATTTTTAAGTTTTTGAGGAGTCTCCATCCTGTTTCCCATAGTGGTTTCACCAGTTTGCATTCCCACCAGCAGTGTATGAGGGTTCCCTTTTCTCCACATCCTCTCCAACACTTGCTTTTCCTGTTTTGTTAATTATAGCCCTTCTGATGAGTGTGAGGTGATATCTCATTGTTTTGATTTGCATTTTCCTAATAATTAATGATGTTGAACATCTTTTCACATGCCTGTTGGCCATCTGTATATCTTCTTTGGAAAAATGTCCATGCTGATCCTCTGCCCATTTTTAAATCAGGTTATTTGTTCTTGAGTTGTAGGGTTCTTTATACATTTTGGATATTAACCCTTTATTGGATATATGATTTGCAAATATTTTCATCTCTTTCATTTCTAATTTCATTTGAGTCTTCTCTCTTTTTTCCTTGGTGAGTCTACCCAAAGGTTTGTCAATTTTGTTTATCTTTTTGAAGATCAGCTCTTAGTTTCGTTGATCTTTTCATTGTTTTTCTGGTCTCTAATTCATTTATTTTGCTCTGATCTTTATTATTTCCTTCCTTCTGCTAATTTTGGGCTTAATTTGTTCTTCTTTTTCTAGTTCCTTGACATGTAAACTTAGGTTGTTTATTTGAGATCTTTCTAATGTCTTTTAAAAAATCTTTTACTATTTTTTATTGAGGTAACATTGGTTTATAAAGTTATATAAATTTCTGGTGTACATCACTATATTCAATTTCTGTGTAGACTACATCATGTTCACCATCCAAAGACTAATTACTATCCATCACCGGACACAAGTGCCCTTTTACTCCTTTCACCCCCTCCCTCCACACTGTAATAACTACCAATCTAATCTCTATATCTATGTGTTTGTTGTCTTTATCTTCTACTTGTGAGTGAAATTATATGGTATTTGTCTTTCTCCTTCTGAGGGTTTCACTTAGCGTAATACCTTCAAGGTCCATCCATGTTGTTGCAAATGGCAAGATTTCATCTTTTTTATGGCTGAGTTGTATTCCATTGTGTAATATATACCACATCTTTTTTATCCATTCATCCACTGATGGGCACTTAGGTTGTCTCCAAGTCTTTGATATTGTGAATAATGCTGCAGTGAACACAGGGGTGCATATGTCTTTTTAAATTAGTGTTTTCATGTTCTTTGGATAAATACACAGCAGTGGAATAGCTGGATCCTATGGTAGTTCTCTTCTTAATTTTTTGAGGAATCTTCATCCTGTTTACCATAGTGTCTGCACCAGTTTACATTCCCTCCAGCAATGTATAAATATTCCCTTTTCTCCACATACTCTCCAATACTTTCTTGTTAATTATAGCCATTCTGACAGGTGAGAGGTGCTATCTCATTGTAGTTTTGATTTGCATTTCCCTAATAATTAGTGATGCTGAACATCTTTTCATATGCCTCTTGGCCATCTGTATATCTTCTTTGGAAGAAAACTCAGATCCTTTGCCCACTTTTAAAAATTGGGTTGTTATGTTGTTGAGTTGTAGGAGGAGTTCTTCAAATATTATGTTTTATATATTATATATATAGTTGAATATATATTATATATTATTTTGGATATTATATATATGTTTTGGATATTAACCCCTTATCAGCTATGTGTTTTGCAAATATCTTCTCCCAATTGTTAGGTTGTCTTTTCATTTTGCTGATGGTTTCCTTTGCTGTGCAGAAGCTTTTTAGTTTGATGTAGTCCCACTTTTTTTTTTTTGTTTCCCTTCCCTGGTGAGACATGGTATTCAAAAAGATACCACTGAGACTGACATTGAAGGGTATACTGCCTATGCTTTCTTCTACCAGTTTTATAGTTTCAGGTCTTACATTAAAGTATTTAATCCATTTTGAGTTAATTTTTGTGTATCTTCTAAGATAATGGTCTACTTTCATTCTTTTTCATGTGGCTGTCCAGTTTTACCAACACCATTTATTGAAGAGACTTTCTTTTCTCCACTGTATGTTCTTGGCTCCCTTATTGAACTTTAGCTGTCCATAGAGGTGTGGGTGTGTGTCTGGGCTCTTAACTCTGTTCCATTGATCTGTGTGTCTGTTTTTGTGCCAGTACCATGCTGTTTTGATTACTATAGCTTTATAGTATATTGTGAAAGCAGGGAGTGTGATACCTCCAGCTTTGTTCTTTTTTTCTCAGGATTGCTTTAGCTTTTGGGGTCTTTTGTTGTTTCACATAAATTTTAGGGTTCTTTGTTCTATTTCCAAGAAAAATGTCATTGGGACTTTGGTAGGGATTACATTGAATCTCTAATTTCTTAATATGTGCATTATTGCTGTAAACTTTCCTCTTAGGACTGCTTTTGCTGCATCCCATGATATTTGATATGTTGTATTTCCATTTCATTTGTTCCAAGATAATTTTTTATTTTCTTTTGCTTTCTTCTTTGACCCATTGGTTTTTAGAAGCATGTTGTTTAGCTTCCAGATAGGTGTAAATCTTCTCACTTTCCTCTTGTTTTTAGTTATATACCATTGTGATCAGAAAAGATAGTTGGTATGATTTCAATCTTCTTAAACTTGCTAAAATGTTTCCTGTCCTATCATATAGTCTATCCTGGAGAATGTTCCATGAGCACTTGGGAAGAATGTGTATTCTGCAGCTGTTGGATGGAATTTTATGTATATTTCAGTTAAGTCCATTTGTTCTAATGTGTGGTTTAATTCCAACACTTCCTTGCTGTTTTTGGTGGATGATCTATTCATTGCTAATAGTGGGGTATTGATGTCCCCTACTAACTACTATATTATGTATTTCTCCTTTAAGATTTGTTAGTATTTACTTAACATATTTTGGTGTTTGGGTGTTGGGAGAGTGTATATTTATGACTGCTATATCTTCTTGATGTATTATCCCCTTCATGACCTTCTTTTGTCTCTTGTTCCCCTTTTTGGCTTGTAGTCTATTTTGTCCGAGATAAGTATGGCTACACCCCCTTCTTTTGGCTTCTGTTTGCTTGGAATATCATCTTGCATCCTTTCACTTTGAGCCTATGTGTGTTTTTAGAGCTGAAATGAGTCTCCTATAGGCAGCATATAGTTGTCTTGTTTTTTAATCCATCCAGTCACTTTGTACCTTTTGATTGGTGAGTTCAATCCATTTACACTCAGAGAGATTATTGATATGTAAGGATTTACTACTGCCATTTTATCTTTTGCCTTCTGGTTATTGTCTCTCTCCATTATTTCTTTTTCCTTGTTTTTCTGTCTACTTTCGTAATTTGATTTTCCATGGTGGTTTGCTCAGTCTCTCCTTTTTTTGTTTCATGTCTCTGTTCTAGATTTTTCCTTTGTGGTTACTGTGACGTTTACATAAAACATCTCATAGATATAATAGTCCTTTTTCTGCTGATAGCAATTTATGTTCATTTGCCTATAGAGGGTCCATCCTTTTACTTTTCACCCTTTGTATTTTTGATGTCACAAGCTATGCTTTTATGCTGTGATTTTGTTACCAAGTTGAATTAGATATAGTTAATTTTAATGCTCTTTTAACCTTTATGCTATAATTGTTTAATATACTATTCTAAAGAAGAGTTAGTTTTCCAATTCTGAGTATCACCTTAATCAGAGTTTTGTGTACTTTTGACTTTTTGCTTCAGCTTGAAGAGCTCCTTTCAACATTTCTTGCCAGGCAGGTGTAGTGGTGGTGAACTCCCTCAGCTTTTCTGTCTGAGAAAGCCTTTATTTCTCCTTAATATCTAAAGGGTAACTTTACTTGATAGCGTATTCTTGGGTGGCAATTTTTATCTTTCAATACTTCAAATACGTCATTCCACTCTCTCCTGGCCTGTAGAGTTTCTGCTGAGAAATCTGCTGATAGCCTAACGGAGGTTCCTTTCCTTTCCCCTGGCTGCTTTTAAAATTCTTTGTTATTGACTTTCAACAGTTTTACTAGAGAAGGTTTTTTTTTGCACTTAGATAAGGTGTTCTATTAGCTTCGTTGACTTGTATATCCAGTTTCTTCCCCAGGTTTGAGAAGTTCTCAGGTATTATTTCTTTAAATACACTCTTTGCTCCTTTCTCCTTCTGGTGTACCCATTAATCTTATGTTGACTCTTTTATTGAAGTCTTAAATTTCTCATCATTTCTTCACTTTTTAAAAATCTTAGTTGTCTCCTCTTCTACCTGAAACATTTCTATATTCCTATCCTCGAGCTTGCTTATTCCCTCTTCTATCTGATCTGCTCTATTTCCAATGCTTTCTAATGCACCCTTCATCTTATGTGTTGAGTTCTTCGGCTCCAGAATTTGTTTGGTTCTTTTTTCAGAATTTCAATTTCTCTGGTAAAGTATTCTTTCTGTTTGTTAATTTTATTCCCAAGATCATTGTATTGCCTTTTTAAGTTTTCTTGTAGCTTGCTGAATTTCTTCATTACAGCTATTTTGAATTCTTTGTCAGGTTACAATATTCCATGTTTTTGGGCTCAGTTGCTCAAAAATTGTCTTTTTTTGGTGATACCATATTACTGTGATTTTTCATAGTATTTGATGAAAGCACCTCTGGTGCTGCATTTGAAGTAGCAAGCACTTTTCTTATTTAGGTAAGGCTTTGTTTACTTTGATCCTAACAGGTCAATAGGTTGGTAATTAGGAGACTTCTTTTTGTTTTCCAGAAGGTAGTATTATAGCACAAGTTTTTGGTTTCTTTTACCAGAGCTGACTTGCTGCTAAGGTTGGAAGTGCAGGCATTAAAAAAAGAAACCAGGGAAAAATGAAAAAGAAAAAAAAGGGTGGCAACAGAGTGAGGGGAGGTGTCTGCTTGGCACTTGGGGCTTTGGGTGTGCCCAGAGCCTGTCAGAGGGCATCCTTGAATCAGGGGATAGGGTCTCAGGTCTGCAGGCAGTCCTCTTGCCAGAATCCCAGTACAGACAGCAGGGAATGCCTTCTTTCAGTTCTCTCTCTGCTTCCCTTCCCCTCCTTCCAGTCACTGTGCTCTCTCCTCAGAGGGAGCAGTGGGTCCCTCCAGCTGCAGAACACATGGCTGAGTAAATCCCCAATCACCGCCTTCACCTTCCACCTCCAAAGCCAGAACGGTTATGCTGGCTTGCTGCTGCCCTTGCCACTGCTGCCTCCACTGCCACTCCCTTGGGTCCTCAGCTTCCTCTGAGGTTCCACCCACCCACTTTCAGTGCACAAGTGGATGGATCTCTTGGGTATCCTGGTGTGCTGTGCAGAGGCACCTTTTTTTGGATATGGATGTCCACTAGTTGCAAATCAAAGGGGAGGGAAAAAAGTGGTGACTCAAGCCATGATGCTGATGTCCTCTCTCCTGATTTGCTAAAATTTTACTGACGATTTTTGATTCTATGTTCATGAGAGACATTGATCTGTAGTTTTCTCTTTTTCTTCCCAGCACTGGTTCTCACATTAGTTTCTGCTCTGGTAAGCCATGAATCCCTATATTTGCTTATCTGTTTCTCCAGTATCGGGGAGAGCAGTTTGCCTCATCCTCCCTTCTCTTATGGATCCAGAAAGAGTTGTTTATTTTTTAATCTGTTCAGCTTTCTACTTGTTGATAGGACAGAGTGGCAACTTCCAAGCTCCTTAAGTGTAGGACTGGAAACAAAGTTAAAACACTTAATTTCCTTAAAGCTTAATCACTATAAAGATTAATCAGTTATAAAGCTAGTAGGAAGGTTAAAACACAAAGTAGGAAAAATAAGTATAACTGCAATAATTAGTTAAGGGATACACAAAATAAAAAGATGTAAAATGAGACATCAAAACCAAAATGAGGGTGGTAAAAATGTAGAGCTTTAGAACGCACTCAAACTTATCAATTTAAAAGAGACTGATACACATTGGTAGATGCAAGTCTCATGGTAACCACAAAGCAAAACCTATGGTAGATACACAAAAGATAAGGGAAAGGAATGTAAGCATACCAGAAAAAAAATCATCTAATGACAAGAGAACAAAAGAAGATGAAAGGAACAGAGGAACTACAAAACAGCTGGAAAACAATTCGCAAAATGGCCATAAGTAACTATTATCAAAAAGACAAGAAATAACAAGTGTTGGTGAGGATGTAGAGAAAAGGGAACCCTTGTGCACTGTTGGTGAGAATGCAAACTGATGCAGTCAATATGGAAAACAGTATGGAGGTTCCTAAAAAAATTAAAATAGAACAATCACATGATAAAAAGTCAACAAAAAGCTACCAACATAAAAAAGGAAAGCAGGAACATTACTACAGATCCCATAGTCATTATAAGAATAAGAAGAGAAGATTGAGCAATTTTGTGTCAAAAAATTGGAAATTATGTGAAATAGACAAATTCCTTAAAAGACAAAACTTACCATATTTGACAGAAAAATAGGAAATGTGTATAATCCTGCATCTGTTTCAGAAATTGAATTTGTGATCCAAAATATTCCCACAAATAAAAGACTCTAGGCCTGGGGCCAGCCCTGTGGTGGTGTAGTGGTTAAGTTCACGTGCTCTGCTTTAGCAGCCCAAGGTTTGCAGGTTTGGATTCCAGGTGTGGACCTACACACTGCTCATCAAGCCATGCTGTGGTGGCAACCCACATACAAAGAACAGAGGAATACTGGCATAGATGTTAGCTCAGTGACAATCTTCCTTAAGCAAAAGAGGAAGATTGGCAACAGATGTTAGCTCAGGGTCAATCTTTCTCGCCAAAAAAACCCCCTCAAACCCCCAAAAACCTCTAGGCCCAGATGACTTCAAAATTCCTCAAAATACTAAAATAAAAATACCAACCTTACACAAACTCTTCCAAAAAAGAGGGGAAGAGGGAACACTTTCCAAATTGTTTTGTGAGACCAGCATAACCCTAATACTAAAACCTGACAAGGACATTATAAGAAAATGAAATTACAGATCTAAATCCTTCATAAGCACAGATACAAAAGTCCCAAACACAATATGAACAAATCAAACAGCAATATGTAAAAGGGTAACATATCATAATCAAGTGAGATTTATTTCAGGGATGTAAAGTTGGTTTAACATTTGAAAATCAACAAGATAATTCACCACATTACCAAACTAAAACATAAAAAACAATACGATCATCTTGATAAACAGAGAAAAAGCATTTTCAAAATTCAACATCTATTCATGGTTCTCACCATGCCTATTTAACATTGTAAAGGACGTTCTAGCCAGTGCAATAAAGGCAAAAAGAGATAAGATTGGAAAAAAAATTGAAACCTTTTATTCTCGGATGACATGACTGTGTATGGGAAAAGCGAGAAGATTCTACACAAAAGTAAAAAAGAATACTAGAATTGAATGAATTTAGCAAGGTTGAAGGGTTACAAAGTCAAAACTACAAAAATTAACTGCATTTCTGTATTCTAGTAACGAGTAATTAAAAAATAAATTTAAAAAAATTCCACTTACCATAGCATCAAAAACCATAAAAATTTTAGGAGTTTAACAAAGGTTTACAAGATGTCTACACTGAAGACTATAAAACATTCCTGAGAGAAATTAAAGAAGACCTAAAATAAACGGAGGGATATATCATGTTCATGGATTAGAAGACTCAAAATTGTTAAGATGTCAGTTATTTCCAAATTGATCTACAGATTCAGAGCAATCCAAATCAAAATCATATCAGGATTTTTTCTTTTTAGAAACTGATCAGCTGATTCTGAAATTTATACGGAAATGCAAAGGAACTAGGACAGCCAGAACGATCTTGACAACAGAGTTGGAGGACTTACATTACCTGATTTCAAAGCTAAGTATAGAGCTATAGTAATCAAGACAGTGAGCTGCTGGTGTAAAGATAAATGAATAGAACAGAACAGAGGGTCCAGAAACAGACCCACGTTTATACAGTCAATAAATTTCAAACAGAGGCACAAAATTCAATGGAAATGGAGAATATTTTCAACAAATGGAGCTAAACAAAATATACCCTTATAGAAGGATTAGGAGGAAGGAATATCCTGAATCCTTGCCTCATGCCATACATACAAATAAATTTGAGATGGATCATAGACTTAAAACGGGAAAGTTGAGACTATAACGCTTTTAGAAAAACATAGGGAAATATCTTCATGACCTTGGGGCTGACAAGGATATTTTACACAAAACACAAAAAGCACATCACCATAAAGGAAAATAAAATCGGACTTCATCAAAATAAATGCACTTTTGCTCGTAAAAGTCACCATTAAGAAAATATACAGGCAAACCACAGCCTAGGAGAAAATGCCAACAATACACACATCTGATAAAGGACTTAGATCTTTATATAAAGGATTCTAAGCAATCTATAATGAGACAAGCAGTCTAATGAAAAAACGGCCAGGGACTTGAACAGACATTTCAGGACAAAGAGATAAATTTGCCAATAAGCATATGAAAAGGAGTTAAACATCATTAGTCATCATGCAAATTAAAAATCATAATGAGGTATAATAGTACTCTCTCTCATAATTGCACACAAATGCACATAAAACGGCACAATCACTTTGGAAAACTTTTGGCAGGTTCTTATACAATTAAAAATAAACCTAACTTATGACGCAGCAATTCTACTAGTTACTTCATAAGAGAAATGAAAACATGTCTACAAAGAATGTTCATAATAACAATTTATAATCACCCTGAACTGTAAATAACCCAAATATCCATAAACAAGAGAAAGGATAAATTGTGGGATGTTCATGAAATGGAACACTACTGAGTAACAAAAAGAAACAAACTATAGATATATGCAACAACATGCATGACTCTCTCATTTTGAGCAAGAGGCCTGATGCCAAAGTGAACACACTGTATAATTCCATTTACATGAAATTCAATAAGAAGTAAAATTAACCTATGACAACAGAAAACAGAAAAATGGAAGGGAGGCATAAATTCACTGGAAAGCAGAGCAAAGAAACTTTCTGGGACGATGGAAAGGTTCATCTGGTCTGGGGTACAGATTACACAGACATATAGATTTGTCAAAAGTGATAAAATGTAATCCTAAAATCTATGCACTTCAATGTCTATAAATTTTACTTGAATATATATACCATTTTACCTTAAACAATTAGTATTAAAAATCGGATGTATCAGAGGGCCCTCTGCCACCCCCAAAAAGCACCATTCAAGGACACGTGGACTTTTCTCCATTTATAGTAGCTTCGTCAGTCAGTTAGCTCTTCATAATAAAACTGGAATAGTTTTTAAAGAATTCACTAAATTTTCTGGTGAAATGCTGTTCATAAAATTTTATGTTTTTGTCCTAAATTTCTTACTGAGAACATGATTCATCATGTAGTATAACAAAAGTTAACGACTGAGGGGTTATCCTAAAGATAGTGCAAATCCTCAACTCCTTCTCAAATAAAAACAGATGCCTAAATTGACTTGTCTGGGATCATATTCTAATTCCAGAAATAAAAATACATTACATGTATCACACATTGTCATTCTTTGTAAATACTAATACTTGGGCAAAGACAACAGCATATCTTTTTAATAAACATAAACAATTATGTGTGTTTAAACTGGCAAGTGAGGAAGCATTAGGAATAATGATTATCAACAGGAGGTTAGAATATTTTATATATATACATTATGTCAGGTATATTTTAAAGAAAGCACATATTTTCTATGGACCAAGGCATTTCCAAATTCACACTGGCTGGCTTTTCATGAATGATGCAATTTTTAGTTGAAGTGTGTTGGTCTTCACAGTTGGTACATTTCTATCAGACCCCTTTCAGGAACTGTACTGATGATCTATATAACCTGACTTAACAAAGAACTGCTAGATTTTTGAAAATTGCAGTCAGCAAAAGGCATAATGGCATTCCTATACTATAAATGGAGGATAAATATAATAAAATTTAACTCAAAACAAATTTGGCAGTGCTGGTTATGATGAGCAGAGAGGCTTACAATGCCTAAATAATGGAAAAACACTTATTTATATAGAAACATTTTTATTTGATAAATATAATTTCATAAACTTTAAAAAATTACTGAGAGCTGTACAAGAAGTATACTGCACTTACTGAAGATGCACAGAATTTTTAAAGGATTGTATTAGACAGCCACAGTGTCTGAGGTCCAAATTTCAGACTAAGTGTTGCTACAGTATTTCCAGCTACTAATAAAATCTAACAATCACCATTACAAACATATCATTAGTTATGATCTATTTTTTGAAGGAATATCACTCAAGTTATCTCACATAAACAGCACTTTATAATGTTCTGTTTTTATGAATATAGATCACTCATTTCAAGACAGAAATAAAAATGTCTCTAAAGGGGGACCAAAATTAATAAAACATGTTTTACATAACTCTTTGGTGTGTTAGTTTTATTAATACATGCTTATGTCATATCCTAAATCTATCTTTACAGGAAAACCACAAACACGGAAGATTTTCTCTTTTCCCCCGTCCCCCAATAACTTTTCAGAGAAGCATATGTGAAAAACTTTTGGTATTAATTGTAAATTTTTTAGTAGTCATGACTCCCATCTATCAGAGAGGAGTCTCCAGCTTATCACGCAAGCCCAATTTCACAATCTTAGGCAGTGGAAATGACCCTGGCCTGAGTGAAGGTATTTCTTAACAAGGTGACTTGCCTCTTTTTAATCTCCTACTCAGACAGTGCCAGAGTTTGGATCCGGTGAGGGAAGCCTTTGGACATCATGGAGATTAAGACCCAAGGAAAAGGGTAGTTAAGAGAAATTCAACCTGTAAACTCTCCCTTTTTCTTCTCAACTCCACAGGAAGCGTGGGAAGCTGCAGTTCTCCTGGCCTGCACTCTGCTCCTAGGTGATCCTAAGGCCTGCTAAAGCTGTGGCAGGCTGTGAAGTCACCTAAAGCAGCTGATGGGCAATTCTGGAAACTGACTTGGTGCTTGCTATCTTTAGGGCTGCAGCCTTCAGAGTAGGCAAAGGCAAGCAAGTGAGGCAAATAGATTTGAGACCATTAATTAACTAGCAATAACACATGTGACATCTTACTCTGGTTTTGGCAGATAAGAGTAAGTTAATTATCAACATCGTACTTTTCAGAGGATTTTAAAGAAATATGCAAAGAGGAAATTTCCTGTGACTACTGGTTATGTAGTAATCGTTTTACAACATGAATATTAGCACTAGAAAACTATTGAAAGCTTGTAGACAACACTGTTCCTTTTTTAAATAGGAGAAAATCCTTTTCTTGCCATTACAAGATCATCTTCCTTTTAATGGAGTAGGTTTTGAACAACAGAGGAGGATGACCATATCAGTGGATGCCATTTACTTTTTTTTATATAAAGTTCTTAAATAGCTTCAAATCGTGAACACGGAAAACGACATCAATCATTTAAGCGCCATACAGGCCAGCTGTCCTCCTGTCTTGCTGAAGTTGGTCAGAGACCTCTTGATGGCTTTGTAGTCCTTCTCTAGTGTCAGTAGTCGGTTTAGCTGATGGCTAATAAACACTGTAAGGTTGATGTACTGAACGTTGGTCTACTGAACGTCATTTTGTTATATGAACACTTTATAAGACATTCTAAGAAAAAGCAAAGTCCACTAAACTCTCTACTGAATATTTTCTGCAGTATTTCCTCTTCTGGAGCATGAATTGGTGAGTATATACACTGGACATTTTATTATCCCTTGAGTGTATTTCCAGAATAACAGTATCTTCCTAAACCCAATTTTGGAATATCTAAGTTAAAGCAGAACTATTTATGAAAATTAATATTTAGGCTAAAATTCATAGCTTTGCATTATTAAAAGGCAAATGTTATCTTGCAAAAAAATAAGTTTATCAGTGAACAAAAGTAAAATCTTAACTGTTGACTCTACATTATTTTCTCATCAGCCCAATTCCAGAAGTCTCATATTCATGAAACGGGAAAGGGGTGGAGGTTTGTGCAATAAAAATATAAAAAGGAATTAGCATATTCTCAAGACAAAACTTTTGCAAAACCTTAGTTAACCATTCCATATAATTTTAAATGTATATGTACACAATCATTATATGCCTAGGGCTGGGTAATAGTTCTTAGACCAATAATCATCTCCAAATTTCCAAATGTAAACAACATTACTTTTTGTCAAAACAAATGACAACACTGGATCGACATGATAAATTCAGGATGGAAATTAACTACTAAAGTGCAGTAAGTTAATTACAGTAATATGTACCTGATTAATCATTCTTAGCATTTAATTTATTGCTGCCATTACCTCACAAAATTTAGCATTTTAGCCTTTGTTTCATTTACATCCTATAGCCACACCTGAAAATATACCTTATAATTGGACACCGGGCAAATTTCACTTTACTGTGGTGGTATGCTGTAATTTGGATAATGTATACTAACCTAAAAATAACAGGATTCTCACCTAAAATCCTTTATTCTAAAATCTAGCTTAAAGAAAGGCAAGAGCAAGTCTAAGTTAGCCAAAGAAAGAGGCTTTTCTCTTTTTATTGGCTTAATTACGCTAATATTTTTATTTGTATAATTAAAAGTATTTGCAATATTTAAATCCTGTCCAAATTTTCCTTTTATTGATACAGTTGAACTTTACAACAGTGTCATAAAATACTATAAACAGAGCTTTCAGATAGAGAGAAAAAAAGCAAATAGAAATATATTAATCAGATTAAAGCATGCAAAAGATCCAATGATAAACACATTAAATAATAATATGCTAATGGTATATAATTTACACCCTAACGGTTCTTCATATTCTGTCACAAAAATATTAGTAAACATCATATTGAAATTTGGCGAATGGACTTGATTCCAGTTTACAGATATGAGATATGGTACACCGCTTGCATGTAAATGGTTAACTTTACTGGTTGTGCTACAGTACACAGAGAGAAGTCTGGTATTCCTATGTATTTACTACCAAAGTGCAGGAAAAAACGGTTGGAAACGCATTCTCCTAATTTGCTCTGTGAACTTAGAAAGCATTAATGAATTAACAACATAGGTCACTGAGAGACCAAAATTCCTTACTATTCACATTAACTTTTCTCATGAAAAGCTTCAAATATAACTCTAATAAAAAAATAGAGTTTTCAAGGCAAACTTTTCAGCATAATTTACAGAAGCAGATTTAAATAGAACACTCAATAACCAAGCTAATACTAAAAAATACAATTAACTAGGAATTATCTCCCTTGTCTATCTTGATATTAAAATATAGTGGCCTTAGCAAGAGGCTGAAATGCCATTAAAGAGTCCCATAAGCACAAGGGACAATCCAGACAAAGAGATGGAAAATGTCTCTTTATTCAAAAATTTTAACATGTTTAGATTTAAATTAAGGGGGCTGGAAGGGGCTTGTGTTAATGCTTTTTGTTTGTTTGCCATTATAACTGAGTGGGTGTGAACTACTCCCCGAGATTTCAGAAAGCAAATCTGAGGAGCCAGCACGGCCATTACCAGGATGATCATGCTGAATTTGAGGAAAGGAGTTGAAATGGCTCCCACAAAGTACTACTGCCACTTTAACAAGTGGATGATTCCATTGTGGAGAGAGTCAAGATGCTCCTGTCGTTGCTACAGAAAGGATCCGATGCACTCCATAATCTAAAGTAACAGGAAGAGAAAAGTTTAGCTCACCAGGACCCATGTTTTAATTAAGAAAAAGTAATTTACTCTGAAACTTAAGACCAAAATGCAATTTGAGTATTAAAAAAGTCACTGATTGATTCATTTTTAAATGCTAAAGAGAAGTTCTTCATACTAGCATTGAATGGATATTCCATTTATATCATATAAAAACTTGGGAAAAATAAGGCTCTAATCATTATATAAAAATATTAGCCAAAGTTCAGACATTCCTTTGCATTAAAACAATTTCTAGAGGCAGTAAAGCATAAGACACTCTTAAAAATCTTAACAATTCAGTAAGAAATAAGTTTGTTTTAAGAGGTATGCATATTCAGTTTTACTGAAAAGCAACTAGGGTGTATTTTGATATCAGAGAAGCAAACCAACAAACAAAAATCCCATTTATCAAAAGTATGGAATGAAACAGTAGTATGTTCATACTATATTATTATTATTTTTTAGCTATAAATCCTATTCTAAAGATTTTAGTATAATTTGCTCGCACGTAGTAAATGCTTTATTCAATAGGTATCAAAGATACCTGTATGTCACTAGGGTTTTCACTTCACGAAAACAAGTGATCCTCTACTGGTCTGGAAAAGTTAACCACTGTCTGAATAATACAGCCTATTAGCAATCCATTACATAATATTTTATTTGCAGCTGTGCTAATTTAAGCTAAAATAACTCAAGAGCAAAAATAGCTCTCCATGCTTAAAATAGCCTAACCTATTTCAAGGACAATATTAGGATTACCAAGGCTAAGGTGCTTTTCTTAAAAACTAAAAGCACTTAACATTAAATACATTTTATGTAACCTTTTCCAGGGTTTCCACTTTCCTTAAACAAAAATGTTAGAGGAAGAGACTAGCTTTTTGGGTTTTTTTTGGTGAGGAAGATTGGCCTTGAGCTAACATTGGTTGCCAATCTTCTTTTTGCTTGAGGAAGATAGTCCCTGACCTAACCACTGTGGCAGTCTTCCTCTATTTTGTATATGGGACACTGCCACAGCATGGCTTGATGAGCAGTGTATAGGTCTGTGCCTGGGATCTGAACCTGCAAACCCTGGGCTGCTGAAGCGGAGTGCACAAACTAACCACTATACCACTGGGCTGGCCCCAAGAGACCATCATTGAAAATGGCCGAAATTCACTTTTACCAAATAATCTGCTGTTTCCTAGAGACTCTGTATGTAGATCAAGTTTATATCAATTAAGTGAGCACAGTTGTAATGAAGTTTGGAACCTAGAAACTCTACAAAGTTGGCAAAGAGGAAGACAAACTAGCAACAATCATACCAGTGGTTTACAGGTTCTCTAATTTTATTAGTTTCCAGAAAACCTTAAATAATATCTACCTTAGTTTAAGGAAGGCCTTGTTTACTACTGTCTCTCTAGCACCTAGAACTGTGCCTGGTACATAGTAGGCACTCAGTATTTGTGAAATAAATGAATGCAGTGAGACTGAGCATTTCTTTGAGTAAGTACTTATGCAAGAAAAAGTATGCTCAGACACATGACAAAACATAACTATCAACACCCCAATTATCTGGAGTCCTTTCCACTCCCAAACTGCCTATATTTTATATTAGCTTTTCTTCTTTTCCAACCATTGCTTACGTAGAAGAATCTTATTAGGTAAGTTTTCCTTCATTTTTGATCTTTTCAAAGCACATAGGTGCGTTCGTATGTTAAATATCATATCTGACAGAATATTAAAAATCTGAACAACATATTAACTATTGTCTCCTTTCTATTTAGAAAATAGTTTTAATTAAGATAAAGTAACTGTTGGTAAAATAATAGAGAAAATCATTTATTGTGAAGTACAGCCTTTTAGGGTACAAGATGGTATATCCTTTATACAGCACCCCGATGCTGCCTTTGAAACTGAGCTTGCAATAATGGCATATTTCTTTGATGACAACAATTAATAAAATGCAAGTAGAATTTTTGTGCCTGCATAGTAAAAGCTTAGTCAGCAGAGAGATCTGTCATATGAAAGCACTAGCTGTATTTCTCAAGTGATGCCCATTACCTCTGACGTTTCATATGTTAATGAATCTAAGGACGTCTACATTTTGTAATAGATGCATCAACCTTGCCTTCCTTTTAAATTAGAATGAAATAAAAACATAGAACAGAGGCTGTTCCAAAATCAAAACAGGAATGCCAAACATATTTCATTAAGACAATTATGTGTAAAAAACAAAAACAAAACTCTACATTTCAAAATGACTTTCAGAGTTTAAATATAATGTCAATGGATCTATGGCAATTTTCATCTAGCCCTTTGAGAAGCACCGAGTGGCTCTGCATACTGTGTGATTTTATCCACTAGAAAAAATGAACAGATCTCTAAAGACTTATTAGGTTATTCATTTGAAGAATAAAGGGACATAAGACAGTAGTAACCAAAAATACAACCTGAGATATCAGACAAAATTGGAAAGGTATTTATAGTCTGTCAAATAAGACATTAATTACTATTAAACATTATATTAGAAAAATAAAAAAATAAAGTCTTACAAAAAAAAAGCCACAATTTTAAGTGAAAACAAGTACAGATGATAACAGCCGTCTTCAAGAGAATATGCCAAACTAAATCTCATTATTCCTGGGGCAGGTTGAAAAGGGATAATGCAGTATAAAAATGGCTATGTGAAGAATAACGGAGGCATATTACCTAAATAATTGTTATCAAGAAAAATGGGAATATACATGAAGTAGAAAAATATTTTTTGGCTCATTTAAAATTAATTCTAGTTATTTTTTTAAATAGTGAAGATGCATATTGTCATTAAAGAGACCTTTCTGTTGAAGTAGAAATTTTAAAAATTCCGTAGTTCAATAGTAGTCTCTTAGTCTAACTTCCACCTTAGTTCTGCACACTAAAGCTATCTTAAATAAAATATAATTATAAATTAAGTCCTTCTGGAACTTCCTTTGGGAAACTCATTGGCCTAGCTACATGACAGTGCTGCTTTCTTATAATACATTTTATAATACAATAGTGTAAGTCAAAACATAAGTCCCAAGAAAGTTAACTGCTCATGGTAATTCTTTTATGTAGAATAAAATTACCACAAAATGGAATCACAGCATTATGGAAATATTTTTGATCATACTTTATAATCAATAAATGGGGACTGAAACTATAGGCATTATATTAACATAAGAATGCTATTTATAAATGCAACTGTACCATAAAGACATGGCCATAACTGAAGGCAAAGTGGGAACTAACAACTTTGCCAGTTACCTGAATTTTATGATACGTGAATGACATCATACTCATCATTTTTAAAACACAAAGTTAACCACATATTAAAAATTCTTTTATCAACAGATAAAAGTAGTGCCTCCTCCACCCTTTTCCCTGCTCTTAAGATACTTGTTCCAATCTCTTCCAAGCCAAGGCACATGACACTATTCACATGGCACGCTGTGGACTATGGAAATCACCATTTATATCTGCCCATATGTAACCCTTCACACACACCAGGACACCGCTGCTCTGCTTTTGGGAATATGATATCATTCACCTTAAGAACACCAAGGTGTGAAAAACGTTATTTCTACTCCTTAACATCCTCTAAATAATAATATGTCTCTTCGGGAAACAGATGAAGGAATGAATCCATTTCACTTTCAAATAAATTTAAGCCGCATTTGCCAAAAAAATTGGTATTTTTTGTTACGACCCACAAAAGCAAGCACTGATAAATACTCATCTGCAGCAAAGGTTACTTAGAGAAATTTCACACCTGCTGACATGGGTCGGACTACATCTTCCTATTACTCGTTCCAGCATTCTTCCAACAGATGCGCACACTGTTTCTCCTTCTGAGAAACAGCACATGGAGTCCAAGCACTTGATACTTGAATTTGTTTCAGCAAGCTGGAGGAGTTCAAGCAGAAAAAAAGAAGTTATTTACATATTTGGGCTTCCAAAAAGCATTAAAAAAAATTACAACAAGCACCTTAAAACCAAAGTAACGTATACAAATATACGCTTTCTATAGTATGGAAATATATGGGAGGCTTTAAGAGTAATCATACAAAAATATTTAAAAGGCACTGTCCTAAATTAGAGGTTGAGTACAATAATTATATAACAACAGCTGGATATTATTTAAATCTGCAAAGATTTTGGATTTTAACATTTTAATAATTTATTATGGCCAAAATAATTTACATCAACCACTTGGAAACTTAATGCACTCTAACTCTTTTCCATTTTTGTTTAGGTGAAACGCTCCTACAATTTCAGTTAAACACGTCTAGCAACTGAGAAAAGTGGAGCGTGAACGATTTGGCAGACTGGGAAATGACAACCAGGCAGGACCTACCCCCAGTCTTCAACAACAACAGTAACAGCAGCAGCAACAATACAGTCATGTGCCGCATAAGGACGTTTCAGTCAACAATGGACTACATATACAACCGTGGTCCCACAAGATTAGTACCAGATAGCCTAGGTGTGTAGTAGGCTATAACATCTAGGTGTATGTAAGTACACTTTATGATGTTCGTACAACAAGAAAATCGCCTAATGACACATTGCTCAGAACGTACCCCGTTGTTAAGTGACTCATGACTGTAGCAGCAAACACTTTATATGTAGTGTTTACTATGTGCCAGGCTCTAAGCACTCTACATATATCCAGTCCATAATTATCCTTGAAAAAAGCAACATTTACCTTAAATTGCTAAGCAACTATTAAGTGCTAACCATGCTCATAATCAGATCATCTTGCTTTTTAGAAATTAACTAATGGTATAAGTGACTAAGAAGTACTATTAAGATTTAAAATTGAATTAATTTCTGAAAGTGTGCAAGATTCATATGGATTCAGGGATAAATAATCCAGCAAGATAATTTAAAGCCATACTCCTAATAGTTTTAATCCTGTTAAAATGAGGGAAAAAATGGTTATGACCACATAGCCCAGTGAATCCCAACCCCAGTTTTGACACAATCAAGGGTACCCCTCAATTTCTCAAGGGTTGTCATTTTAAACAAACTTATTTTCATTCACTCTCCTTTACATGCATAACATTGCATAACAAATCTTTTGAAAGTATGGAGGAAGAAAGACAACAAAAATAGATTCATTACAGTGTTGCAATTCACAAAGGTTGGGAATCACCAAGTGTCTAGTGTACGTGTGGCAACAGGGGACATTTGTGGAGACACTCACAATGGACAGAAGAAATGGATGGGATGGAAAGTAAATAACCTGGTATTCTGAACCTAAGCAACTGGTGTGGGCCTGCACAATCCTTGCGGAGGGTAACCCTACCAAATACCAGGCAGACAAGAAAGCACGGTTCTTGTCTGGTGATTACCAGATGGTGCCAGTGTCCTAGGATCTGCTAAACACTGAGAAACAGCCAACTTTTACTTCTTTCATTGTAATACCTTGGTTTAGGACTGTTTATGGTACTGATTCTTAAATTGTGTTTTGTGAGATGTTTACAGAAACTTCACGAAAAAAAGTTCTTGGCCAATTAAGTTTGGGAGACACTAGTTCAACAAAAATCTACATTTTAGTCTAGACTTTTTGAGTAAAAGACTGCCAGTAAGTCAGGATGCATGCTCAGTCTCCAGAGGGAGAGCTAGACAGAGGGAAATTCTCAAATTTGGTTTTTCAGTAAACTCCCTCCTACTTAGGAACATTAATATTCAGAGGAATAGTTCAGGAAACGCTGGTTTAGGTAACAGGATTTCATCAGTCTTCAGTTTCCTCCTTGGGTCCCTGGGCTCTGATTCCTCCATCTCAAAATCAGGACTCTACAGCTCCTATGTACTCAAAGGATAAGGTATGACACCTCAAGGAGGCCATTAAGGCCCTTTATAACCTTACCTCATGCTGCCTTTCCTGCTCCACTTCCCAATGCTCCTGTGCAGTCTGCACACAGCCAACCATGTGTTCCCTGCCTATGGGCACATGTCAGGGCCTGTCACCAATTATTGTCAGAATGCTGACCCCTACACCAAATTCAGTTTAAATACCATCATCTCCATGAAAGGTCCCTTACCTCTCCAACTATCAATAATCTCTCTCTCTCTGTATTCTATTCCACTGCCTGTTTGCATCACTTAAATGGCACAAGCACTTAAATTCAACTTCTATTTATTGAGTAAGGCACTGTGCTGGTTCCTACAGGGGGTAGCAATCCTACCCTCAATCTAGTGAGTTAAGGGTAAAGAAAAGGGTGGGAGATAAGTCAGGAACAAATAATAATGGCAGTTACATTAACAGGATGTTTACTGTGAAGGTGCCAGTTATTACAGAAGACACTTCTCATGAATTATTTAAAACTTAGAACAACCTTTTGGGATAGGCACCAACTCATACCAATTTTACAGATGAAGAAATGGACAGGTTAAGAATTTGTTCAAGGTCACCTAGCTGGGGCTTGAGTCTTGGTTTCTTTGATTTCAAAGCCCAAACCTCTTTACTATGCCATTATACTGCCTTCTTATAATTATAGTATGAGGCAGGCTACAAATATCAAAAAAGAGGAGGGAAAGCTCAAACGCAGCTGTTGTTGTTGGTATTAGTGGGAGGGCATGAAAGATTCGATAAAAAAGATGGCATTTGAAATACATCTTGAAGACTAGAT
Source organism: Equus quagga (assembly GCF_021613505.1). Lineage (NCBI taxonomy): Eukaryota > Metazoa > Chordata > Mammalia > Perissodactyla > Equidae > Equus > Equus quagga. Next base: position 38,622,561 of record NC_060270.1, read on the forward strand.
GGGATTTCAATAGCTGGAGAAGGGGAAGAAAGAGCATCTTGGGCTAAGCGAAGAGAATGAGTAATTGTGTGTGGGCAGAAAAGCATGACGTGTCTTCAGCACACATTTAGCACAAGTGTAAGACAGAGTAGTTATGACTCCTCCTCTCTTGCAAAAAGACCAGTGCAAATCAAAGTGTGACCCATGGATGAGTGCTGGTCGGAAAACACTGTCACTGGCCAATGAGGAGATAAGTGTTTCTGGTCTGTGAGACTAGAAAATTTTATGGCAGCTTGACAGAATATTTTTATAACTGTTGAATCTGATAATAATTTAAAAATTGGCTTATTTTATGTATCTTTTGAGTTTCATTTCCTAGTAATTCATTTTTATTGTATTTTACAAACGTATTGGTCTGCAACGGACTGGAAATTAAAAACAACAAAACAAAACAAGAAAAAAACAAACTGGTCCTTCATCACATTTATCTGGGGAGCACTGAACTGGACCAGAAACTCAAGAGAGCAAGGAGTTCATCTGGTACTTCTTAGTTTAACAACATGTGGCTTTGCCTAGGTAGCTGGTGCTCAATCAACTGACAGGGATTCACTGAAGTTGAAAGCCATAAAGTCAGCAGCATTTGAGTGTCTACGTAGGTGCAGAACACTGCTTGGGACTGGATCTGATTTTAGGTAATCATCTTGCTTTGCATTCATCACCTTTCACTTTAAAACCTAAGGACAGGTGATAATATATGGGCAACCCAAAAGAGAGTAAACATCTCGAAATGTCAAAACTATTATAAAGAAATGACTCCTTCAGATCACTTTTTGAATTAAGCAAAATATATTTCCTTTTTTTCTTTACTTAAAAAAAAGTCCCAGCTGCTTTGAAAATACTGAATGCTGGTTAATTGTGTTTCCGTAAAGCTATCCACAGAAAACAGTATCCTGCTCTCCAGCAAACCTCCAAGCTCTACCACTTTCCCATAGACAGATCTCTGATCTCATATTCAGGAACTGGAAGCCCAGCGAGAGGACATGTAGCCATAGCTGCTAGTATAACTGGGAGTGGGAATGGGGGAGAGCATTTAGATCTCATTTCATTCAAAGCAAAGCGAGGAAATCACTACCTTTTTTTTTTGGACTACTTATAAATACCAGAAAAGAAAAAAAGTAAAGTAATGGGAGTAAGACTCTACCTGGTGGCACCAAGAAGTAACTTTTAATTTAGCAGAAATTTTGACTGGTTGGTGAGACTCACTTTCCAACACACTTGCTTCCCAGGAATGAACACACAACTTAGAGCCGGAAGGGCTGCCAAGCAAAACAACTGTGGAGATTCAACATGACTATGTATGGCTAATATCAACTTCCATCTTGATAGAACTGGCCTTTTGAAATAAATTCTGGCTCACTGCTCTCATTTCCATTATTTTCATATCAATGGTGGTAAACATTCAGAAGTTTCTCCCATTGCTTCTATAAACTATCTTCCTTAAATCTGCTAATGTTAGAAAACTGTCATATATTTCTACATTTTTTAAGTGACTCCTATGACATCTTACCTGTAAAATCAATTAAAGTTTTTTAAAATTTAGATAAGAATTATCAAACTATTAACCATATTTGTTCTTTTGCCCTTAAAACTGTTTCATATACTTCATAATCAAAGTGAGCACCTTACATAGCCTTAAAGGAGCTATTTGGGAAGAAGCCTTAAACTAAAATTAGGAGGGGAAAAAAAAGACTTATGTTTAAGGAAATGTTTTTCTTTTTAATGTGAAATCAAAAACAAGCAAATATTACTGATTTCCAAATTTGGTTAAGAATAATAAAACTTCTAAAACAAGTAATAGCTTCACCTCATTATTTAGAACTGCAAAAGGTGGCTGTCTAGCGATGGCATTTAGATAAATGCTGTTATCTCATTCAAGGTCTGTTACTCCAAAACATGTCTCAAGCTCACACTCAGTCTTCTAAACTCCCTTCCTTCTTTCTCCCCAAGTGAAATAAACGATGACTTTGAAAGGTAGCTATAAATATAAATAAAATACCTCCACTAATATTTTTCCTCATTTCAACCTCCAGATGAAAAAACTGCTCAATAAGTCTGCAAAGATTTGAAAATAAGATTAGGTTTGTGAATTGTCATATTTATCAGGTATGCATCTAGGTCCTGCTATTGGTGGCAGACTTAATATTATTGGTCTTTTAAATATCCAATTCTATTTGCTTACAGAATTTTATTGATTCAGAAAAGTGTAGCTTTTGGTGCCAAACAACTAAATATGGGCCATTAAGGTTTTCTGTTCCTTTGTAGTTCACTGCTTTGTTAAATGAGGCAGTAGCTGTAAGTATCTTTGTCACAGGAGACGGGGCCTTGTAGTCGGCTGAAACCGTTGAAAATGTTTGTTGCTGTTGTTGGTAGCCGGTTTCAGGTGTGGGGTGTAAGCACCCTGGTCCACAACGAGAAAGGTCAGCAGCTCCAGCTTCCTGTTGATAACTCCATGGTTGCTGGAAAGAGGACATCCAGAGCAAGGCCAGGAATTCAGAGACAAAGAAAGGACAAAACTATGGAGGCCTAAGAGGCAGGTGGCAGCAGGGCGAGATAACTAGAAGACCCTAGCCCACGGCAACATTTAGGGCTTAGCATAACACTCTGCCTGATTTGGCAAGGCTGAGCAGATTTTGATTAGAAAAACAACTGCCATTTCAAGATAGAAAAAATAGAAGAGGAATATTATATAAGTTATTTTTTTAAAGTGATTTTTATCTCAAAATTTGTGCCAAAGGCAGAAATACGTGAGAAGAAAAATAATCAAGATATATTTTATTTACCAATTAAAATTCAGTGATAAGCAGAAAAAAATTATAGATCAGGGCAACACCCCCAGCAATTCTACTAAAATCACGTTCATGGTTTGGGGGGCCTTCTGGCTTCTTGTTTATAGGAAGAGAGACCGAACGTCACAAGATGATGAGAAAATTCACTTATCATCCCTTTCTAAAGGCAACCATAACAAGGCCCCTGTTATTTAATAGGAGCATTCTAAGAACCCAGTTCTCAACTGTACTGTACATTTAATGGACATACTAAAGCAGAGCAGCAACCAGATACATGTCTTATGAAATATCCATTCCAACCTTTGGGGAACTTTTATGACAGAGGACATAATTTTACATTTTTAGTATAGTTAGGTCCCAAGTGGATTATCTGCTTTGTAGATTATACAGAGCATAATATAAATCCCAGCCAGCTCCCCCTCTTTACCCATTGAGCTCTTTGGCTGAGTTTTCCTTGCTGCCTAATCAGGGCATGTTTTGTTTTTGTTTTTTTGTTTTTTTTAAAGATTTTTTTATTTTTATTTTTTTTATTTTTTCCTTTTTCTCCCCAAAGCCCCCCGGTATATAGTTGTATCTTCTTTGTTGTGGGTCCTTCTAGTTGTGGCATGTGGGATGCTGCCTCAGCGTGGTTTGATAAGCAGTGTCATGTCCGCGCCCAGGATTCGAACCAACGAAACACTGGGCCGCCTGCAGCGGAGCGCGCGAACTTAACTGCTGGGCCATGGGGCCAGCCCCCAGGGCATGTTTTAAAAACTAAAAACCTTTCTATATTTATCAAAGCAAAATATAAGATAAATATATTGTACAGATAATAAGCATTGCAAAACAAAACAAAAATTCAGAATTCTTTTGAATTTCTTTCAATTAATAATGACTTAGAGTTGATTAATCTTCAACATTTTCCATTTAGGGCAATTTACTAAAGGAATATAATTTTAAAAAAATGTCTTCCAGAATAATTCAGATTTTTCAAACTATTATACCTGTTCCATGGTCTGATTTATAGTAGAGTTAAAGAATTTACAATCTTCAAGTAGCTTTGTTTTCAAGTTTCACCACTTATGAGGGTTTATCTCAGATGAGACAACAGCACCTTCTTGACCAGTGATTACAATATACAAAATGGCAAACAGTCCAAGTAAAAATATATTATTAGTAAGAATTTTTACCCTCCATAATTATTACCAATTAAAATATTTTGCATATCCCAATTAGGTCTAGAAGTGGTTGTTACGGTTTATTCCTCAAGAGGGGAGCGAATCAAGTCCTCATCAATTCATACTTCTTTATACAAAGATATAACTATGAAAGTTTGTGAAAACTAAGAACTGAGAGTTTGGTAAATATCAGTCAATAGAAGATTATTCCATACCGAGTCCAAGCACTCATTTGATCATTCAACTCAAAAGGTAGACTTAGGTAAGTAATTTAGTGTCTAACCACATTAAGATGTCTGAAATGATACACAACTACAACTTCAAGTGGGAAAACTGATTTCAGAAATAATAGAAATAGCACGACATATTTTCAAAAGGAGAAGTGAAAAGAAATAATTTCTTGAATATAAGAAAATAGGTTGTGAGAATAACTTATTAGGTTAGAATTTGAGGTGAAATATGATTTAACAATATAACTCCAAAGAAGGCTTAATAAAATTTTCAGGGATGGACATACAAAAAAATGTAAAGATCACAAAAAAGGAAAACAAGTAAACAAAAACAACATACGAGAAACAGAGGAGGAGTTAGTAAAGTAAAAACTGAAATGTCAGGCCAGTTCTCCCATAGCATGCCCCAACGAGAACTTAGCGGATATGTGCCAGAAGGTCCAGCGCAGTACTACCTAGTGCACGCAAGAACTGTCCTGCTGGCTGCAAGCCTCAGCTAGCAGGTGCCTACTGTCCTCCCCTCTGTGCTTGCTTTCAGCAAATTCATATGCTGAGCTGACTGAACCCTTATCTTCTTCCATCTGGAAGGACAGAAAAGCAACAAGTCTCAGATTACAGAACAATACTCTCACTGGTATATAGGGTTAGAATCAAAACAGCAAGTTGGGGCCCACAATCTGTGAGGCACAAATGAATGTTTGCACAACACCACATTCATTTACTGTCACAAAAGAGAGCCAACAGCAGCTTCTTAAGGGTTATACAACAAAGCACACAAAACAAAGCCATGATATTCCACTGCAAAAAGTTAAATTAAAATCAGGTTTTCTTCACTAAAATTCAATTTCTTCTATTAAATTCCTTGCCATCAAGATGTAGGGCTCCTGTTGCAAAGGTATGTCCCATTTCACACTTCTCATGTCCCCTTTTCAGCAGACTTCTCTATCCTAACTGGACTTCAGGGGAGTAGAAGGGTCAATCACTTGGCCTTTCAAATGTCAGACAGTGGGTAAGGGGGTGCTGGATTGACTTGATTTATTTAACAAAATTAATTTAACCCTTAATTTGAAATATGTTTTTTTAATGAGAGTTTAATTTATACAAATTTCCATTATTTGCTTTTTCTATATTTGTATTAGAGACCTTCTAAGGAGTATGTAGTCCATAGCCATACTAATTTTAACCTTTCTTAAACTATAAAAAATGTCCTCAACGAATAAAAACATGTTTTTCCTCATTTCTATGTGTTTTCTCAGTTTTAGGACTACTAATTATTTCTATGAAAAAAATGCTATAGTGAATTTCTTACATATATAGAAAATAAAGTAGAATTCCTTGGTTTCAAAACTACAATAAGTTTATGTACAGATAATTTATTATTACAGCTTTGCCTATAATACAGGGAAGGGGAAATACTCAAAAGAAGTTTTCTTTTATTCAAAAGAATGTTGTTAATAGTTTTGTATTAATGGTTCTTAAGAAATACTAACCTGATGAAAGATGTGAAAGGTCTTAAAGACATTTGGTATCTGCACAATTTTCCTGTCACAACAGTAAACAAGCTACTGTGGATCACACCCAGGAATACTGTTCAATGCAGTTTAAAAACAAGATGCATTCAAAATTCACAGCATGTATCAGCAGACAGATGCAGGCGGGCACTTGTTCTTTGTGCAGCTATGAGCAAACGCCCACTCAGTGGTCACTCACTGCTCATTTAAGCACTGTTATTTCTGCCTGGCCTTTGACTAAGCATAGTATTTCTTCTTTTTGGTTTTCTATGATGCTTATAGTAAGTAAATAGTCCACAGTACGTAAAATGATCATTTGATAGGTGAAGAACGTGGAGGCTCAGAGAGGTAAACTAATTAGGTTAGGACATACAGGGAGCAGTGCCAAGGGCAGCTCTAGCATTCGGGCCAACTGTCTCCCCAACAGGGCTCTTCTCCTTTTGTTATACAACCTGATTGAAGAGCGGCTTGCAGCAAAGGCAACCTGACCAATATACTCTGCTCTCATTGTGTTCTTTCACAGATGACCATGAAGTTTACTACTTTATTACATTATTACGGAGTCTGGGATCTCTTTAATTTATGATCTCTTCATTCTTTTTTAGTCTGTTATTGCTCAAAAAATGTGGCTTGATTTAAGCCAACGTATGTGAAAATATGACTTCATAAAAATATTAAGACTATTCACAATATGAAAGTTATCTTCACTTGACAAGAGTTTGCCGGACTGTTCTTTCAAATAATGAGCTCTCCTACTGCCTTAGAGATAAATGATTAGATGTTCAAAAATGTGATAAACATCCACTGTTTTCAGAAAGGCACAGATAAAATGTGATATACATATTTGGCTCAACCAAAGGTGAAAATAAATCTTCAAATTGTTTTGACTTTAGTTCTTGTTTTAAACATGAAATTTAGTTGACTACCATTTGTTTGTTGTATGTGTGTATGTACTTATTTATTTATTAATGAGGACGACTGGGCCTGAGCTAACATTTGTGCCAATCTTGCTTTATTTTGTATGAGGGACGCCAACTACAATATGACTTGATGAGCAGTGTGTAGGTTCATGCCTGGGATCCGAACCTGTGAACCCCAGGCTGCCGAAAAGGAGCACAAAAACTTAACCGCTACATTACTGGGCCACTCCTGACTACCACTTGTTTTAAACATGAAATCTAGTTGACTACCACTTAAACACCCATTTGTATATTCATCTACAATTATTACACCTTTGTAATTCAAAGTAGAATATTTCAAAGTAAAATATTAGCTTGAAGCTATAATAATAATTAAAATGGAAAGGTCTGGTAAAACTTTACAACAGCTCAAAATTATGAACTCATAGAGTTACATAAGAGGTCATTTAAGCAGTGTTTTGTCAAAGTCATTCATCTGATCAAGTGAACACAGACAGATCAGAAACCTTGAGAATAAAAAAGAATTTAAAAAATATATATGATTAAGAATTCACAAGATACTGACAGGGTGAGAAATTGAAGAGTGCCAAAACTAAAAAAATTTAGTTATACTACTTTCCCTTTTCAAATCAGACTGGAGATGAAGTTAATACATAGTTTTGGTAACGTAATACCAAAAGTCCTAGGATTTAAGCTTTCATTCTCTTTCATCAAAAGACATCTCTAGACTACTGGTTATTTTTTGTGAAAGCTGACAGAATGGATTTGTCTGTGGAGATAAAGGTCTATATAAAAGATACAAAATATATTTTTCAATTTATAGACGTACTAAACAATCGCAAGGATGTGAAATGCTTCAGTAGCCGCTACAGTGCACAAAGACAAATACGCACATCTATTTACCATACAGAGTAAGGCAAGATAAAAAATGGGCTACTCTCACTTGCAAGTAACTGAAACTTCAAACTAAATTTTACGATGAATTTCTGTAGCTTAAATTACTCAACATGCAGGAGCATTCTTAAATATGATAACATGACAAGCAGAAGCATTAGAATTGTGCTAGAAAGATAGGTACGGTATAAAATATATAACAAGGTACAGATCTCTGTCTTGTTATCATGCTGAATTTTCTTCTCGAAGAAGAAATGAATATATGTTTTAGGTTTTAACATATATATTAATAAAGGTCAAATTAGACAGCTGTGCTAACAAAATTGCCCCACTCATAATTCATGCCTCTGCTCATCTTTTGAATACTGTTTAGCTGACCTTTAGCATGCAGAAGAGTTAATGAGGTTCTACTCCTCCTACTCTACCTAATTTTGCTCAGCTGATTCCTTGCCCTCGACAATGGCTGCAGTGCGATGAACTCGTCACTTAAAGCAACTGTGTTGGAGTACATCTATAAGTGGACAGAAAAGGGATGGGACATACAAGTCAGTGGGCTGTATTCATCACCTAAGAGACAGAAACAGGACAAGCTTTGTAAAGACATCTGTTCCTACAACAGCAGGAAACATTATATACATATACATGACTGACATTTGTAGAGCTACAGGCTTTGCCATTAAAAGTATTCTTCACTCTTAATATCATATTGTCATTCTGCAGAAAAACAAAGCTTAAAATAAATGCTGACAACTCTTCTTTTGATAAGATTTTTCTTGCTACTTTTGGTAAACAATGAAGTAGCTGACAATTATCTAAATATTTCTTTATCATTTGAAATCAGAAGTGACAGTATAGGCTGAAATAATAAAGATTACTTCCTGTAGCAAAGGAATAACGTCACATATAGGCTTTGAATGTCCATATACTGTTTCAGCAAAAAAACACAAAAATCCAGCAGGCTAGAAGATCCCTGAGTGGAAGGAGGGATTTTCTCTTTAGATAAGACCACAGGGGAACATCTGGTCAAGTCATTTAAAGGTGAATTTAGTGGGGCAAAAGGGGAGATTATATTGGCTTTCACATACAGATAAAATGATTGACTTACCACACACTCCATTTTTAATCAATTTTAACCTATGGTAAAAGAACCAAAATATACATAAAGTACTTTTAACTTTATCTTGTCTAAGGGTCCACCTTAAGGTACCAAATATTTCCTACGTAGTCCTTTAAAAAAGAGGCTACAGAAAAGGTAACAAGAACTAATTGTATCACCTTTTATTATCATTAAGAAATCTCTACAAAAATGCATCATAAGTTTGCAAATGCTCTGCCTAATGTAGAATTTCTAAGGATAAATGTAAATAAATCTGATTATTTACTTTTATAAAGAGTTAACTTTTAAAGTGATGTCATTACTATATTTTGGTGAAATATAATTTTATATAGGCCAAGAGGGAGAGACACAGGTGTTCTCCATACAATGGATTAAACATAGTACTCTTTTACTTTAAGTATTTATCCCTGAAGATCAAAAAAACAGATAGGCAGACCTTTTTTTGATATATATTTAAGTAATATATTGCAGAGTAGAAAAGTTTGTCCATACTAATATAAATATAAGCATAGGCAGAAAGAGTAATCAGATTATGCAAATCTTTTCAAGCCCACGGGAGATCAGTATGACAGAGCAACATCCTCATTGTCCTTATAATTATGTTTTTCCTGAGGACTTACTACATACAGGCCCAGGGTTAGGTGCTTTATATTTGTTATCTCCACCAGTCACGTAAGGTAGTAATGATTTTACACAGGAGGAAATTGAGGTTTAGGGAAGTGACTTGATTAAGGACATACATTTCATAAATGGTTAAAACAGTATTTGCATTAAGTTTTTCAGGCTTCAGAGGCCTATGCTGCTTCAATGGTGTTAAAATGCGTATTGGCTAGGATTGAGTTACCAAAGCAAATAAACGTTAAAGAAATGTTGATATGATCAACTGAAATTAAAACCAATACACTGTTTAGGAAGCCTAACTCAAATCACTAAATACTTAGGGAACATATTCTATTTGTAGAACATGCAACTAAAATTTCAAAATTTAAATAAAATGTGCTTCCCATGTAGCAAATATGAGGAAAAAATCTCAACCTAGGCAGAACTAAATGATTAATAAACTCAGTTTTTACCAGGGCATAAAAGTCGATTAGAACATATTCTTGAGGACAGGTATTCAATGCTATGCTATAGTTAATAGGACAAATTAAGATAGATTTCTAGCTCATGTCCAGGTCAAATATATAAAAAAGGCACATTCAACTAAACAGCTATCATTTCTTGAGCATCTAGTATGTGTTTGAACATTATTTCATTTAAATCTCATTATGAAGGCACAAAATAGACATTTCTATCATAATTTTATCCATGTGGAAACTGAGACGTAAAGTTACAAGCTACCCAGTGGTAGAACTAAGTTTTAGACTGACAATTATCAGGCCCTAAGAGATATATTCTTAAAAACTATGTAACATACTGCTAATATTTGCTGTACTTCAATATTTATTAATGTGTTTAGTGAGAATATATTTTATAAAAATCCATTCTGTGAAAATTATTTAACCAACTTATTTCATACTCTTTTATTGAAAACAATATAACCTGAAAAAGTATTACTCTGATTCTAATGTTTCTAAAGACAGGGATATATATCCCAATTATATATATAGCTGATAGAATACTGTGATATTATTTAAAACATATTTACTGTTATAATAGGGACATAACTTGATAGTTTTATATTAAAAATCTGCAGTTCTGCTAATAACACAATGTAAGTAAAAAAATTATAATTTGTCAGCAGTCATAAAATTAGTAGAAACAATAAGAAACAACTTAAAAAATATCACATTTAACAATTTTATATTGTAAAATACTTGATACAGGAATGGATAATTTCCTATTTTCTGAGATAAGTAAATTACAGTGACAGCTATGCATCTTTAAAGATCCCTAAATAAAAAGATATTGTATATAAAAAGTGGTTACCTGTGCCTTTTCAGTATTTGTAGGATGGAGCAGTCGGTCAAATACTTTCTTCACAATATCAAGAAATAGACAAGTAACAACCATGAGGATTATGGCAAACCAAGCAGAACCACTTGATAGGAGCTGAATAAATACAAAGTACATATTTTGGGAGCTCAAAAATGGCCTGCAAAGAAAAACATGGGCTTAATAAAAGTAGAAACTGACAAAACAGTTTCTTAATCAAGACATCATGTGAACTCACTATATTTGAACATTACCATTTCTAAGAATACTCCAGAAAAATGTTCAAGATTTGGAATCAGTATAATTTTGTGAAGTTAATAACTAATAAAACAAAACAGACTTTATTGTTAAAAATAAAATCCAATTTAATCACTTTCAATGACAACCACAGCTTTTATTATTAGGAAAGTGGCAAGTAGTTGACTAAATAACTCTATCTTAGTGGTAATACAGACCTAAGAGACCAAGAAAAGCAAGAAAAAGTATGTAACAAAATATTTTCTACTAAGCAAGTAAAAGCCTGATCACGCAAATCGTAGGTGGAAAAGCTCTACCTAAAGCCTTTTCTTTCTAAATGTATTTTAAAATAAATGTACTCACAAATACTAGTTCTACATAGTAGTAGGTATTGTCAGGGCACTTTTTGGGTTTTTGTATCTATCATTTCAAAAGAATATGGGGAAACACAAAAAGAAAGGTAGAGATAAAGTGGAGTGAAAACAAACACGACAAATTATATTCACAAGTATCCTTTTATGATCTTAAACGGAAATTAATATTTAGCTAATCCAAGTTTTTTTGCCTGCCTTCTGTAATTTTTTTGCCTGATACAGGAATTAAAGGCATAGCAGGTAAATGTAATATAAATTCTCCAAATGAGAGACTTTAGTTGTCTATCACTTACCAAAGAATCTTAGGAGAGGTATTAATTTTTAATCTATCATAGTAGCTGAATATCTGATTTTACCAATGAAGATAAAGTATACTATTTATTTTTGAGAGAGAAGTTAATTCATTCATGAAAATTTAATGGTTCTATGTGATTTATTTTATTACATATATTAATAAATAATTTAGAGGTAGTATGGCTGGTGTAAAGAACATTAATTGTGGAGTAAAACAATTAGGGTTTAAATCCTAGCTTTGTTACGTTTTAATCTTTGTGACTTTGGGGCTCAGTTTCCATACAGAAAAAATGGGGATAGTAAGATTATTGTGATGAATCAACGTAGTATCTTAGGTTAGACACCTAGAACATAGTAGGCATTTAGTAACTCTTAGTTTCTTTCTTCTCCTTACTAGTAAGATCAACTGAAAGAAGTAAATTCATCATCAAGATAGAGTCTCAACTATTCTGAGCAGAATTTGTTCATTATATAATCTATCACAATAAATTTTTATTACAGTAGAATCAATATAATTAAAATACAATATAGTCACTCACCAGAGAATCCCTCCATAAAACAAAGAAAATACAAAATAGAATATAATAGATCCCCAGGTAACAAGATGGTTGATCCAAGTCCAAAAATGAGTTTCCAAAGCCATCTGAAAAAAAAAAATTAAAAAATTCTTAATATAAAATAATACATCTTTAACTTCAGATAAAACTCAAGAATAAAATGTATTAATTAAAAGTAACTAAAGTTCCTACGGCAAAGTTCCTCAGAAGATAAATATTAATGAATTCTAGTATGAAATTGAACAATTTCAAGTTTACAATATTTTTCTTCTGTGAGAAAGCAGCATTGAAATTCCATGAGTACTTTATTCTCAACTCCAAGGCCTAAAACAACTAGTGTTGTCTTGCATTACATACAGACAAGCAAAATTTCAGAGATGAGTATTGTGGGGCTAACCTTTATGTGACCATAAAAATCAGCTGAGGCTTTCCAAAATAATGAACTTAAAAAAGGCTTTTTTGACAAAAATTAAAATTATTAAAATAGCAATCAGTGAAACTATTCATGAGTGAAAAGGGGAAAAATACCTATTTATGGTTAAAGAAATGAAGAAAATTAACTACAAATTATACAGACACAAAATGTGTCCAATGTTCCTAATTTCTGTACCATACCTTTACTGTGACTGTAATAACCATGACTGTGAAGACTAAGGTGCCAAATGTCCAGTTTCCAAACATCTAAAAAAAAGAAAAAACTATTATTGCATTACGTGTTAACAGGATGCTAAACCAGACGTAAAGCAAAAAGTACCTTCAGTCTTTACAAAAAGTCACTTGCGTTATTTAAGCCAGTTATATCTGAACTCTGTGACTAGATTAGTAAAGTTAAAGGAGTATGAGAAGAAACACCAGAAAGCATTATTATGTTTATTATTATTATGTAAAATGACCCTTCGGGTAACAACATCAGACTGGAAAGCCAAAGATGGGTTAGGAATTGTGTGGCACACTGTGTTTTAGTTAGAATGTTCTTAGCTGTTAGTGATTGCTTTATTCCTGTCACATAGTAAAAATAACAAAACTGTTCAATCACAGTTATTTTCTGAAACCATTCCAAGCAGAAGTTACAGCAGATCACCTGCCACTGTATTTTTGGACACAGAGTAGGCAGAGCAGGAAAAAAATTTACACACAAAACCAATACCTGAAAGGAAAGATAATGGTCAATGGAATTACTCCTCGAAGGACTCCATGTAAAAATGCAGTTAATGCCAGTCAGAAAGTATTCCCCTGGGCTTTATAGCCAAAACTTACTAAGGTTTATTAAAAATGCAGAATCCATTCCCAAAGAATGTCAGGATTTAATTCCCACAAATAAGAACACAACTAAAAGTTTACGTTAATTTAGTTTACAAAGTAGTCACAGTCTTTACCATCAGTTTAACAAAATTATTTAAAAGGATCTTTTTTAATTATAGATTTCTAACAATTAGCATTTATTTGGCAAATTACTTAACCTCTTTCCTTCACATCTTTCATTTGTAAAATGGGGAAAAACCTTATACGTTTCTATAAGAATTAGAGTATGCAAAAAGGATAGAGTGCCTAGTATGTAATAAGCAATCAATCAATAATAATAATCAACAACAATAAAATATCAGTTTATTTGTCAAGAGGAAAAGAATGGAAAAGTCATATTGAACCTCTCCTTATTTTCTTGCTTTTATCACCTCTAGAAATGACCTGGAAATACTGAAAATCAGTGGGTCTCACTCAACTCAGCTCTTGGAGGAGCGTCAGTCTCCTCTTTCAAGGCTACGAGGACAGATATTTGATGCAGCCGGAGAACCTGTGCCTGGAAGTGGTAACGACCACACACATCTATCCTCAGTAACTGGTTTTACGGGGCCCAGATTGGAGCAAGCTACGTGGTATCTTCCTAAGAAGCAGAGCACGATTTAGGGCTCCCTCTTAGATTCAATGCCCTAGAGAGAGCTGCAGAAACACATTCACATGGTCTTTTTCTTTTTTTTTTTTTTTGATAAAATTGGCAAAAGTAATGTATTTCAACCGCAGTCAGTCAGTTAAGACTGCTCTCTCTTTCCATTCTGACTTCCCCCTGAGTTAGGTGGTGATGAAACGAGTGGCAGGGGGCATTTTGGGGATCTGGCTAAAGAGAAGTTGAGTTGGGCTTATCACATTGGCTTGGGTTAAGTGGGACCTATTTATGTCACTCACAGTCACTTTCATGTATACTTAAATTAGTATTTCTCGTTGTAGGTTTTTTCCCTTAAAGAGGGCCTGCCAAAATGTTTGAGGTTTAGACTACTAAACCTGGATCTGCCCCTGCTCAGAAGAGACGGACATTCAAAACACTTTATATCACAATCTATCTGTTTTCTGGATCATTTCTTCTAACTGAATTTGTTACCTAATTACCTAATAAAGCCAAACTTATATTTTGAATTAAAAAGGATGATTCATTATTCATTTGTACACTCAACAAATAGTAATTGAGCATTTATTATTTGCCAAGTACCATTCCAGGCCTTGGGGATAAAGCAGTGATAAGATAAAGTTCTTGATCTCATGGAACTTACACATAGTAGAGGCGACAGATAATAAATAAATAAACCTAAAAATATATACTTTCCGGTAGCTATTAGTGCTATGAGGAAAAATAAATGTAAGTAAGGGGTCAGGAAGTGATGGAAAATGAGGGATATGGCATTTTACTGGAGCAGGCTAGAAAGGAGTACTTGAGCCAGTGACATTTCAGCAGACATGGATGAACAAGGAGTCAGTCATACGACCATGTGAGAGAAAAGCATCCAGGCAGCAAAGCAGCAAGTGCAGAGGCCCTAAAACAGGAACAAACTGGTCTGTTCAAGGAACAAGAAAATGAGTTTGGCTGGAGCAGAGGAATAAAAAGGAGGGTGGTAGGAAACACAGTTCAAGAGGTAGATGGAATGAGACCATAGTGGGATTTTTTTAATACTATGCGAAGAAACCCCTGGATGATTTTGATCATAGATATATGATCAAGTTCTCATTTTTAAAAGATCACTCAGGCTGTTGTGTAGAGAACAGACAGCAGGAGGGGAAGAACAGAAGCAGGAGCTGCAAGGAGGCAGTTCCTACGGTCCCAGAAAAAGACGGTGATGATTTGGACTGTGTGGATGAGGGGAGAAGTGGAAGCATTCAGGAGATGTGTGACATTAGAACGAATGTGACCGC
This sequence comes from Equus quagga, assembly GCF_021613505.1. Classification (NCBI taxonomy): domain Eukaryota; kingdom Metazoa; phylum Chordata; class Mammalia; order Perissodactyla; family Equidae; genus Equus; species Equus quagga. The sequence goes on from NC_060270.1 coordinate 38,637,792, forward strand.
ATATGGACCGTGAGAGAAGTGCAATCAAGGATGATTCCCAGACTTTTGCCTGAGCAGCTGGGTAAAAGGTGTTTCATTTATTAATATAGGGAGATTGGAAGGGAAATGGGTTTGCAGAAGACATAAAAAAATTCTGTTCAGTTATATTAAGTTTGAGATTCCTATGGGACTTATAAGTGAAGAAGGTATGTAGTTACTTGAACCTGAGGAGAGACTGGCAGAGATGTAAATTTGGGAGTTTTCAGTAAACAGGCAGTACTTAAGCCATGGGAAGGATGAGTTTACCCTGCGTACAGATAAAGAAGATGGCATAGCACTGAGCCCTAGGCCTCTACTCCATTCAGGGCAGTGGTTCTCAAGTAGGGGTGATTTTGCCTCCCCCAGGGGACATTTGGCTGGGTCTGGAGACATTTTTGGTTGTCATATCTGAGGGGGTGCATGCATATGTGCTACTGGTATCTACTTGATAGAGGCTAGGCATGTTGCTCAATATCCTACAATTCCTAAGATGAACCCCCACAACAAAAAATTATCTGGCTCAAAATGTCATAAGTGCAGAGGTTGAGAAACCCTGATTCTGAGGGTGAGAAGAGTGAAAACGGACAGTCGGTAAGGAAGCCAAAGTAAGTTACAGAAGCCAAGAGAAGACAATGTGGGAGGCAGAAAGGCTTTACAAACTGTGCCCAATGGTCAAGTGCATAAGGGCTAAGACACACTCTTGGATTTAGCAATGTAGAGGCGGCTGGTGACCATGATAAGAAACCACTGGATGATTTTGATCATAGATATATGATCAAGAATATGGTTTTGATTTGACTGCTGGGGGCAAAAGCCCCACAGGAGTATATTCAAGGGGGAAGAGGACGCAAGGAAGTACAAATAGCGAAAAAGCGATAACTTCGTCAAATTTTGTTCTAAAGATACACAGCAAAATGTAGCCAGAGCAGTCTGTGGGTCAAAGAACTGTGGTTTTTATTAGAAGATGGGAGATATTAAAGCATGTCTGTATAGTGATTGGTTTGATCCAACAGAAGGTGACAGACTGATGATGAAGAAAAGAGAGGATAATTGCAGGAGCAAAGTCCTAGGTTAGGCAAGAGGGGGCTGAAGAATAAAAAAAAGATAAAAACTTTTTCCGTAACAGGTTTAACTTAACTATGCATCGATTTATAAAAGAATTATCTTCCTTAGAGTTAATCAGTTGTTCAATTCTCCAGTACAAACTCTCTTTCTTATAGATTTTAAACATCTGACCAATTGTTAGGTGCTATTGTAAGAAGCAAGGTATATTTTTCTGTTCTCCTCTAACGTATACTATATTTCATTTTCTATTAATTGCCTGGAATATTATTGGTGCTTTAAATATTTGTCTCATGAATAACTGTACCAGGAAATTCTATCATGAACTAGATAATCAAAGATACTGTAATCACATAACCTCTTCTTAAAAGAAATCTCTATCTACTTAGAGGAATTAAATTGCATATGTGTTCCTGAATGACGTGATTGGTAATTACAGTGGTTAAATCATTTCAATTAAAATAAAGGATACTGCATTCTCTGTGGAATACAGATACAACATAGCATATTTCTAGTCTCATCACAAAGTTCTTACCATTTAATGGTTAGGTTTTAATAGCTGATGACATGTATAGCATGAAAGAGAATTTAAGGACAGGAAACAAGGGGAGAAATCGTTAAAATTCCAAGAAAAAAATAGTAGTAAACACTACAAAAAGGTTTATTTTTCTCTTTCTCTCAAAATTACCACCTGAAATTTCATCTCCTCAGTCTATCCTGTGGTTGCTAAGTATTTCCCCCACAACTAATCTGGCAAATGTTCCAGACCAAGAAGGCTTGATGATGGGGTGAAGAATTACTTTTTCTTCCTTAATCCTTTCTTTCTCATTTAATTTTTGACACGGTGGAATAGTGTATAATATATATTTCAGAATAGTACTGAGTCTCACAATTACAACACCTCTACTGGAGAAGTCTAATGAGAATTAGAATACTCTAATAGTTTTTCCCTTTTTCTCCCAAGTGTCTACTTTTTGAATTTCAATTATTTTAGTTTTTCAAATTAGATATAATTTCATAAAGAGAAAAAAAAACATTAACGGTAGACATTTCTCTTTGAGTTCCCGTAAACTTCAGTAAAACAAAAACAAAATGAACAAACAAATTAAAAAAAAAACCCTTGTTTGGGTGAGCTCTCATTTTTAAACAGCAGTTATCTAGTTTGTCATTTTCTTATCAAATCACTGAGAATGAGTGGAATATATATTACTGTTTGAGTTCCTGAGTTAACTAAGGATTCTTTTTTTCTTTATCCTCTTTTTCTTCTGGAGACTTCAGTTGAAATCACTTGAGTAGCAGAATGTCATGGAACTTTGGGATGGGAACTCAGCTACCTCTGAAACTATTCTCCCGATGTTTTCCTCCCTACATCACCTTAGTGTTCCACTCTCACCATGTGACTATAATTTCTACCTTTCTGTTTCCTTTATTATGATGTTTTTGCTCTTCTAATACATAGTCACGCGCTGTATCACGACATTTAGGTCAATGACGGACTGTATATATGACGGTGGTCCCATAAGATTAGTACCTATAGCCTAGGTACATAATAGGCTATACCATCTAGGTTTGTGTAACTACAATCTATGATGTTCGCACAACAAAATTGCCTAACGATATATTTCTCAGAACGTACCCCTGTCCTTAAGCGATGCATGACTGTACTCTTACCCAAGCCAGGATGCCTTCTGCCATTGCATTCTGGGCAAGTCTGTTTTAACTGGAGGTGAACTCTCTTAATCTGAATTGCTCCTCTCACATTTTCCTGTCACCTTCTCTCCTTATCTAAAATCTTAAGTAGTACCATCCCTTATCTACAATTTTAAACAGCTTCTTCCCTGAGAAAGTTTTCTTGCTGGGATCACAGAAAGGCAACATAAGCTATTTCAAAAAGTCTTCTGGACAACAGCAACGTTGTTAGAACAAGTGCGTCCTAAGATGAGATGACTTACTCTGTAGAGACCAACAAAGGAGGAGATAAATTCTTCTTTTTTAAAAAACACAGTCATTTGTTTTTAGTACCTCTCTAACTTAAAGTATACTTAATAAACATTCTTCATTGCTGTTTACCTCCCAATTATTTAGCTTTTTTAAAAAAACGATTTCATTAGTAGCCAAATTCATAGAAACACAAAGTAGAATGGTGACTGCCAGGGGCTGAGAAGAGGGGGAAATGGACTATTGTTTAATTGGGGTAAAGAGTTTCAGTTTTGCAAGATGAAAAGTTCTGGAGATCTGTTGTACAACAATGTGAACATATATACTTAACACCACTGAACTGTACTCTTAAAAAAGTTGATTGTAAAAAAAGTATCACTTTGTATCTTTTAATTATGTGCAGTTTACTGTATACTAATTATACCTCAATCAAGTTATTTTATAAAAATGATTTCATGGAAGTCAGTATTTTAATTATTCTTGAAGGACTTAAAAATTTTTTAAAGTTACATCAAGATGTCTAACAAATACATATAACAATTTTACCTTTTGTCAAAATTCTATTAATAAAAAAGAAATGGTGATTGTACTTTTCTATGAAGTCTTTAAAAACATCAATTAAAAAAAACTGATCCTATCAGATTACAGAAATATTTTAAAGTTTTATGTTAAGCTCTTTTTTTCTAATCCTAAAACCCAGGGACCATTTCATATCTGAATTCATTTACTTATTTGCTTTTTTGCTGAGGAAGATTTGCCCTGAACTAACATCTGTTGCCAATCTTCCTTTTTTTGTATGTGAGCTGCTGCCACAGTGTGGCCACTAACAGATGAGTGGTTTAGTTCTAGGCCTGGGAATTGAACTCAGGCCACCAAAGTGGAGCATGCTGGACTTAATCACTAGGCCATTGGGGCTGGCCCTGTTAAACTCACCTTTAACTTTAAAACGTAAAATGAAAAGATTACCCAAATAATATATTCACCAAATTACGTTTGACAAACGTCTGTGATGATACTACTGTATAAGACAAGCCCCAGTTTCTAACTCATACTTATATTCCAAATATATATTACGGAGATTAACCCCTTATTGGATATATGATTTGCAAAAATTTTCTCCCAACTGTTGGGTTGTCTTTTAGTTTTGATACTAGTTTCTTTTGCCATGCAGAAACTCTTTAGTCTGATGAACTCCCCCTTGTTTATTTTTCCTTTGGTTTCCCTTGTCTGAGAAGACATGGTATTCGAAAACATCCTTTTAAGTTCGATGTCAAAGAGTGTACTACCTATATTATCTTCCAGGATTTTTATGGTTTCAGGACTTATCTTCAAATCTTTGATCCATTTTGAGTTTATTTTTGTGTAGGCATGAGATAATGGTCTACTTTCATTCTTTTGCATGTGACTGTCCAGATTTCGCAACACAATTTATTGAAGAGACTGTCTTTTCTCCACTGTATGTTCTTGGCACCTTTGTCAAAGATTAGCTGTCTGTATATTTGTGGTTTTATTTCTAGGCTTTCAGTTCTCTTCCATTGATCTGTGTGCCTGTTTTTGTACCAGTACCATGCTGTTTTGACCAGTATGGGTTTGTAGTACATTTTGAAGTTAGCGATTGTGATACCTCCAGCTTTGTTCTTTTTTCTCAGGATTGCCTTAGCAATTCAGGGTCTTTGGTTGCCCCACATGAATTTTAGAATTCTTTGTTCTATTTCCGTGAAGAACATCATTGGGGTTCTGGTTGGGATTGCATCAAATCTGTAGAATGCTTTGGAGAGTACGGACATTTTAGCTATGTTTATTCTTCCAATCCATGCCCATGGAATCTCTTTCCATCTATTTATGTCATTATCTATTTCTTTCAATAATGTCTTATAGTTTTCATTGTATAAGTCCTTCTCCTCCTTAGATAAATTTCTTCCTAGGTACTTTATTCTTTTAGTTGCGATTGTAAATGGAATTGTATTCTTGAGTTCTCTTTCAGTAAGTTCGTTATTAGAGTACAGAGATGCAAGTGACTTTTGTAAGTTGATTTTGTACCCCGTGACTTTACTGTAGTTGTCAATTATTTCTAATAGTTTTCTGATGGCTTCTTTAGGATTTTCTATATATAAGATCATGTTGTCTGCCAACAGTGAGAGTTTCAGTTCTTTGCTTCCTATTTGGATTCCTTTTCTTCCTTTCTCTTGCCTAATTGCTCTGGCCAAAACCTTCAGTACTATGTTGAATAAGAGGGGTGATAGTGGACATCCTTGTCTTGTTCCTGTTCTCAGAGGGATGGCGTTCAGTTTTTGCCCATTGAGTATGATGTTTGCTGTGGGTTTGTCATATATGGCCTTTATTATGTTGAGGTAATTTCCTTCTATCCCCATTTTGTTAAGAGTTTCTATCATAAATGGCTGTTGGGTCGTGTCAAATGCTTTCTCTGCAACTATTGAGATGATCATGTGGTTTTTATTCCTCATTTTGTTAATGTGGTGTATCACAGAGATTGATTTGAGGATGTTGAACCATCCCTGTGTCACTAGTATAAATCCCACTTGATCATGATGTATGATCCTTTTGATGAATTGCTGTATTCGGGTTGCCAATATTTTGTTGAGGACTTTTGCATCTATGTTCATCAGAGATATTGGCCTGTAGTTTCCTTTTTTGTGCTGTCCTTGTCAGGCTTTGGTATCAGAGTGATGTTGGCCTTGTAGAATGTGTTAGGAAGCATTCCATCTTCCCTCATTTTTTGGAATAGCTTGAGAAGGACAGGTATTAAATCTTCCCTGTAAGTTTGGTAGAATTCCCCAGGGAAGCCGTCTGGTCCTGGGCTTTTATTCTTTGGGATGCTTTTGATTACTGTTTCAATCTCTTTCCTTGTGATTGGTCTATTCAGATTCTCTGTTTCTTCTTGATTCAGCTTTGGGAGGTTGTAAGAGTCTAAGAATTTATCCATTTCCTCTAGATTGTCCATTTTGTTGGCATATAGTTTTTCATAGCATTCTGTTATAATCCATTGTATTTCTGTGGTATCTGTTATTTCTGCTCTTTCATTTCTAATTTTTTTTTTTTTTAAGATTTTATTTTTTTCCTTTTTCTCCACAAAGCCCCCCAGTACATAGTTGTATATTCTTCGTTGTGGATCCTTCTAGTTGTAGCATGTGGACGCTGCCTCAGCGTGGTCTGACGAGCAGTGCCATGTCCGCGCCCAGGATTCGAACCAACGAAACACTGGGCCGCCTGCAGCGGAGCGCGCGAACTTAACCACTCGGCCATGGGGCCAGCCCTCTAATTTTATTTATATCTGAGCTTTCTCTCTTTTTTTCTTTGTAAGTCTGGCTAGGGGTTTGTCAATTTTATTTATCTTCTCAAAGAACCAGCTCTTTGTTTCATTGATCCTTTCTACAGCTTTTTTTGTTTCAATAGCATTCATTTCTGCTCTGATTTTTATTATTTCTCTCCTTCTGCTGACTTTGGGCTTTGTTTGTTTTTCTTTTTCTAATCCAATTAGGTATAGTTTGAGATTGCTTATTTGGGATTTTCCTTGTTTGTTAAATGGAGCGTGTAGTGCGATGAATTTCCCTTTTAATATGGCTTTTGCTGCATCCCATATGAGTTGGTATGGTTGTTTCCATTTTCATTTGTCTCCAGATATTTTTTTGATTTCTCCTTTAATTTCTTCAATGATCCATCACTTGTTCAATAGCATGTTGTTTAGTCTCCACATCTTTGTCCTTTTCTCAGCTTTTTTTCTTGTAATTAATTTCTAGCCTTATAGCATTGTGATCAGAAAAGATGCTTGTTATTATTTCAATTTTCTTAAATTTATTGAGGCTTGCCTTGTTTCCCAACATATGGTCTATTCTTGAGAATGTTCCATGCGCACTTGAAAAGAATGTGTATTCTTCTGTTTTTGAATAGAGGGTTCTATATATGTCTATTAAGTCCAGCTGGTCTAGCTTTTCATTAATTCTACTGTTTCCTTGTTGATTTTCTGTCTGGATGATCTATCCATTGATGTGAGTGGAGTGTTGAGGTCCCCTACTATTATTGTGTTATTATTAATGTCTTCTTTTAGGTTTGTTAATAGTTGGTTTACATACTTTGGTGCTCCTGTGTTGGGTGCATAGATATTTATAAGCGTTATTTCTTCTTGATGGAATGTCCCTTTGATCATTATATACTGCCCCTCTTTGTCTCTCTTTACCTGTCTTATTCTGAAGTCTATGTTGTCTGATATAAGTATTGTGACACCTACTTTCTTTTGTTCATCATTAGCTTGGAGTATCGCCTTCTAACTCTTCACTCTTTGCCTGTGTTTGTCATTGGAGCTCAGATGTGTTTCCTGGAGTCAGCATATTGTTGGGTCTTGTCCTTTAATCCATGTCGCCACTCTGTGTCTTCTTATTGGAGAATTCAACCCATTTACGTTTAGGGTGATTATCGATATATGAGGATTTAATGCTGTCATTTTACCACTCCTTTTCTGGTTCTCCTGTATTTCCTTTGTTTCTCGTCCTGTGTATTTTGGTCTACCAATTGAAGTATGTCATTTTTTATGTTGTGTTTCTTTGTTTTCTCCTTATTTATTGCCTCTGTTCTGCTTTTTTGTTTAGTGGTTACCATGAGGTTTGTATTCAAAGTCTAATGGATAAGATAGTCCCTTTACTGATGGCCTCTTAGTTCCTTAGTCTAAACCGATTCAGTCCTTTTCCTCTTCCCCTCCTAAGTTGTTTTTCTCACATCTTATTCCATCTTGTGTTATGAGTTTGTGGTTAAAATTACAAGATTATTTTTTTCGGTGTTTTCTTTCCCTTTGTCTTTAATGCTGTACTTGAGTGTTTGCTATCCTGCTCTGATTCTGTCTACCTATTTATCTCCTTACTCCATGCTTTGTAACCCTTTTCTCCCCCCTTTTTTTTTCAGGTATGAGGGCCTTCTTGAGGATTTCTTGTAGGGGGTGTCTCGTGGTTACGAACTCCTTTAGCTTATGTTTGTCTGGGGAAGTTTTTACTTCTCCATCATATCTGAAGGATATTTTTGCTGGATAGAGTATTCTTGGCTGAAAGTCTTTGTCCTTCAAAGATTTGAATATGTCATTCCAGGCTCTCCTGGCCTGTAAGGTTTCTGAAGAGAAATCCACTGAAAGCCTGATGGGGGTTCCTTTGTAGGTTATTTTCTTCCACCTTGCTGCCCTTAGGATTCTTTCTTTGCCATTCAATTTTGCCAGTTTCACTACTATATGACTTGCAGTAAGTCTTTTTACAGTGACATATTTAGGAGATCTGGCAGCCTCTTCCACATGGATTTCCTTCCCTAGGTTTGGGAAGTTCTCTGCTATTATTTCTTTGAACAAGCTTTCTACTCCATTCTCGTTCTCCTTTGGAATACCTATAATTCTTATGTTGCACTTCTTAAATGAGTCTGATATTTCTCGGAGACTTTCTTCATTTCTTTTTAGTCTTAGTTCTCTCTCCTCCTCTATCTGGAGCATTTCAACATGTCTATCTTTGATCATGCTGATACACTCCTCTATGGTGTCTGCTCAAGTATTCATGGAATCTATATTTTGTTTTATTTCTTCCATTGTGTCTTTCATCTCTAATATTTCTGATTTTTTCCTTATAGTTTCAATCTCTTTTGTGAAATAGCTCCTGAACTTGTTGAATTGTTTCTCTACATTCTCTTTTACCTCATTGAGTTTTTGATGATAGCTTTTTTGAATTCTTTGCCATTTAGATTACACAGTTCTGTGTCCTCAGGACTGATTTCTGGGTGCTTGTCATTTTCTCTCTGGTCTGGAGATCTAATATAATGTTTCATATTGCTAGAGGGAATGGCTCTGTCTTTTTGCATCCTGGTGTTATTTGGTGGCAGTTACCACCCATCACCACTGGGTGGGGGTCCAGAGCCACGTATTTTGAGCCCTCTGTCTTCAGAAATCCCAGGAGCTGAGGCCATGCTGAGTTGGTGGTGGGAGGGGCGCTTTCTCCTGCATGCTCTTGGGGTTTTCTCCCTCTGCTCTTGCTATCTGCTCTCGTGGGGTGTTGACTTGATAAGATCACCCCACCGCGAAAGTTTTTGCTCTGGTAGACGGCTTCTCTCTAGGCTGCAAGGGCTCTCTGAAGTCCTTGATGTTTCCGCAAATGAACGTCCCCTCCCCTGTTCCTTCCCTCTTGGAGGCTGCCTGTGGTCCTGGATCACAGTCTTTAGGGGAGGGAGCGAAGTTTTCTCTTACCCCATTCATCCTCCTCTGAGGGGGAGTGCAGCTTCTCTGCCCTCTGTCATATTGCTGTGTGAGTCTCTCTGACGTTTTTTGTGTTGTGTTTGGATGTCCTCTGTTGGAGTATGAATGTTCTTTTTGTCATATATTGGAAGGGAAAGATTACTGGGAAAACTCACTCCACCATGATGCTGATGTCACTCCTAAGCTACCAGGGTTTTTTTTTAAGGCATAAACCTGGCCACAGAGGCTCCCAGAGCAAATCCTCCACCACCTCTGCTCTGGCTTCTGCAGTCCTGCTTGCCCCCCAGCAAGCTCCCTTTCTCATCACTGCCTCCCCTTTTGCCGACCTAGAAATGGATCTGCTCCCTCCATCCCCAGTGTCTGCGAACAAAATGCATTTGTGAGCATTTTAAGCTTGCATAAAGCTAGGCAAATTTCATAAGTTTAATTCTACTCTTTTGAAGAAAAACAATTTAAAAATTAGTCACTAGTTCAGTCCTCTTAATATATTTTTGTTCTCTGGCAAATTTTAAGAAGCAACAGTACAGAAATGTCACTTTTATGGTGTGCTGAAGATAAAGATCTGCCCATAGAAAAGCAGTTTGTAGTCAAATACACAAACAGGTACTCAGATATGTCACATACACTCTTCCAGTCTTTCAGATGTGAGAGAAAATTAATCAGGATTCTTATATTTTACTAAGGGGAAGGAAGACCTATTAAAAAGATCTGAGATAAACACACGAAGAATGAATAGTTCTTTCTTAAGTTAAAGAGAAATTAAGAATGAGTGAATACTTCAAAAACATTTTGAATATTAATCAATACTTATAATATTCATGATACTGCTAGACCTTTATACAAAAAATGGGGGTAGAATCTAAACTTCCCATGAACTGTCCTGTCCTACCTGGATGTCAAACTACTGCAACTCTTTCTCTTGCTCCTCTCTCAAGATGACTTATTTTGCATTGACTTCATCTTTACCTCCAGTCACTCCTCTTCCCATACTTCCCCTAATAATGTTTTCTACTCTAGGCTCTCAATCATTTGTAGATTTCTTGGGCAGACAACAATAATTATTGCAAAACAGAAAGCATTCATCATTGCTGACCAATGGGACAGGGACTAGATGTCTAAAGAGATTTTCAGTAGAGGGAGATGTGAGGGGAGCTGGAGCCAAAGGATAGGGGTCTGTGGGCTCAACCCTGAGGAATAGATGGTTGTAAGAGAGACTTTGGAAAGAAGAGGCGAGAGCATTCTAGAGAGGAAATGTAGTAATGGCTTAGAAGTAGAAACCAGTGCAAGTCCTCAGAGAGCCAGCAAGGTCAGTTTAATTTACACAGTTAAAGAGGAGAGTTTCAGGGAGAAGTAGATCAGGTGGGATTGGGGAAGACCGGGCCTTCAACATGATCTGACAGTAAAAATAAAAACAAATACTGCTAAGACTTTTTGAGTACTTCTATATACTAGCCACCATGCCTAATGCTTTACATATAATATGTCATTTAGTCGTCATAGCAAACCTATAAGGTAGGGATTATGCTAATTTTGCAGGTGAGGAAACCGAATCTTAAGAGAGGCTAACTCACTCATCCCAAATCACTCAAATGATAACTTCAACTTCAGGTGCCAGGATGGGAATCCATTTAACTGATTCCAATGTGTGTTTCTTTTCCACTATACCTGGTATACTGGTGGCAGAGAGAGGTAGATTAATTTCTACTGGTATATATCTGAGAGGTAGAACTGGTAGGCTAAAAGGGGAAAGAAGTGAATGACTTATAATTTGAGCTAAAAAACAAAAGAAACCAATAATTAACAGCTGGTAAAGAAAAAAAAAAACTTGTACTAAAGGCCAACAACAATTTACCCTTCATTAAAATTTTATCTTTTGCATAAAGATAATATACAAAGATTTGATACTGCATAAAGATAATATACAAAAATTTAGATAAAGCATGCTCAAAATTTAATTTAAAAAATTAACTAGAAACAAACTTAAACTCTCAAATTAAGAGAATTATGACATGTAATAGGACATTATATAACTGTGAAAAAATATTTTTGAAGCATTTTTAATAACATAGAAAATCACTTAGGCTATACTAAGGGGATAATTATAATATAGCTATAATTGAGAAATAAGGGGATATAAATTATTTGGCTAGTGAAAAATAGCAAAAAACAAAAAACAATGGAAGAAAATATGTTAAAATGATAGAAGTAATTATATCTGGGTAGAAGGATAACAGGTAATTTATTTTCTTTATATTTTTTCCTATAAATTTCAAATTCACCACGATGGGCACCTATTACTTTTAAAATCAGGAAAAAAAGTAGTAACTAGCAACAAAAGATTTCTTTAATTTTCTTTTCATCCAATGACATCTTCTGTCTTGACTCTTTTCCCCTCTTCATTCTGTCCAGTTTCCACCCCAATATTTCAGGTGGAAATGGGCATACTCACTATATGTTTGATGGTCCCTGCACAGTGGCAATACTGTGCAGAAGGGCACCAGGCTAATACTTGTTTCTCAAAGGAATTTAGGATTGTGGCTAAGTACACAGGCTTTGAAGCCATACAGATTTGAGTTTAAAATCTTCTCTTGTAATTTACTTACTGTGTGACCTGAGGCAAGTTTCTGAGGTTAATTTTCTAATACGCAAAAAGTAATAAATGATATTTTCTTCACACAGGTTGTTATTAGGATTTAATAAGCTAATAATGTAATACACCTGGCACAGAGAAAAAACTCAATAAAAGGTAGTTATTATTTGGGAAGTGCTGTAACCCTTATGCTACCCAAACTAGATTCATATTTTTGTCCAAATCAGGCTAAATATGGCCTCAAAAGTGAAGTGGTAGTAATATGTATGTTCCTACTCTACATCCTAAAAGAATGTGAATGGTTGAAGCCTCTCTACAATTGAAATCCATTTCCTTCACTGCACTTGCATATTGTGTTATTTTACTTGCTCAATTTCTGTATCCCTCACAAGACTTGAAACTCCATGACCGAATGTGTCAGTTACTCTCATATAACAGAGCCTCGTATAGTACATTGGAATGGTTTGTCCTCAATAAAAGTTTGTCAGAAAGACAAAACTTCATATTCTCCCAGCTGCAAATCTTGTATCTGTGTGTCTCCAAGTATATTTTGCAATACTACGTACTGCCAGTGGAACAGGGAAACTAAAGGTGACAAGCACTTTTAGTCCACCATAGAACACTGCTGTCATTTCCTTTCCGTCTACTCCATCTAGCTAAGCCTAGAAAGAGAAGTCTAGTTCTGCCAAGAGTCTCTCAACATGAGCATTCAATCAGGACACAGTAACAACATACTGTGCAGCACTCTTTTCTAATTCCACATTTCAGAAAAGTGGCCATTCTAAATAGTAACTTTTGACCTCCTCAGAATTGCTAGTGTACATGGAAGAGTATGGTAGCACTTCCCAAGCATGCCACAAGAATAATTCATGCAATTAAAAGCAAAAAACTAAACACTAAGTTCCTCATTTCTCATCTGAAGAAGGTGGGTCATATATCTTTCCAACAGGATTATTGTGAGGATTAATGGAGACGGGGTGCATAAAGCACTTAAGACACTAGGAAGGACTGAATTAACAGTGTTATTTTTATTAAAACGCAATCCTAAAGTGAACACCATGCAGGTGCATGAACATACTCCTGTGTGAATTAATTTTTGAATAGAAAAATTGCCTAATAACTTGTTTCATATTAAGATTACTCTGTATTGCCTTTCTGTTTTAATCTTCATTTGCATGAAATTTTATTAAGTAAAAAAAAGTTTAAAATCTTTATAATTGAATTTTAACTTAATATCTGCAATTGTATAATTTAAATTGAATTTTATTTTTTATGATAGAAAGTTATCAGAAACCCAACTAAATCAAATTATTAACAGGCATTCTTTAAAAAACTATATATTTTACCTGGCCATTTCCAAGCAGAGATATATTTTTCTCCATTAGAAAATAGGATCCAAAAAAGAAAATAAAGGCATGACTGAAACCCAGGATGGTCCAATAAAGAAATGTTTTAATGCTTAGTTGACGGTTTTTACTAATGTCTCTGTAAATTAAAAAAAAGAAAAAAAAAAGAAACACATTAGGACTCATCATTTACCCACTAAATGATTATTACAATTTGATAATTAAAAAAACAAGATGGATTTTTAATTCAAAATTGCTTGAAAATATTAGCAGAAAGAATAAATCCAAATTTATAAACCACTGCTTATAATAACATCTGTGTAACAGCTTATAGTTCACATAATATATTTAAATACATTTTCTAATTTGATAAATATGATAGGCATAATACTTCAGTTTAATGGTGAAAAGTTGATTTATCTGTATTATATTCTATTGTGAACATTCTGCCACTCTGCCATGATTGTTTCTTTTTAGTGAAGTCATTTGAGTTAGATTCAGCACTGAGGCTCCTAATTGACTTCATGTCCATCAATAGATATTATGGAAAGAACAGTCTGTGCCAATCTTGGGTCAAGCCCAGTCCTAGACATCCTGCGAAATCAAGGAATCTTTTGCCATTTCTGGATAACTGACAGCTCTATAAGAGTGGGGATCAGGTTAATGTGGGAACTACCTGAGGAATAGTTCCACATCTCTGTGATTACTTGGTTCAGGGGATGCAGGAATAATCCAGGGGATATGGGACAGGAATTAATGTCCTCAACCCTGCATTTTGCATTGATTACTACTCATAAATTTCACAATGCTAGAACATGAACTAATTTTTTAGGAACTCTAGAGACAACCAATTACTGAATAACTTCTTTTGTGCACATGAAACAGAATATTGCTGGTTTGCAAGAGTAAGTGCAAATTACACAATCGCCCAATGCATTCCTAGGATGAAAGAGATCATTCCTAAAAACACTGGAAAAATTCTTCAAAATTTCTCTTTGATGTTCAACAATTACTAATCATATGACAACTAAAGTACTTTCGTCAGTAAAGTATTAATCACCAAGACACTTTCAAATGTATTCGCTTATTTTTAAGGTATTTTTAGAAATTGGTAACTATGTAATAAACTACTTGCAATCATAACTGTTATGGACATTTACTACTGGAAAATACTTACCGATACAGGGTGGGCTTGTTCTGTAAAACGTGAGGGTCTATATGCTGTTCCAATAGACTATATGTCAGAATAGGTAGGGAAGTAAAACAAATATTGTATAAAGTCAGGTACACGCTGTCATACAGTGTCTAGAAAAAGAAATTGGTAGGACTCTTGAGATTCTAAACTATGTATTACTACTATGCATATCATCACAAAGCAGCATATTAAAAAAAGGCATAAAAATTATGTAATCTGCTCAATTGACACAAAAATCCATTTTAACAATTCCAATTTGTTTCTTATATAGACATAAACATATAATGTCCCTAGATTTATATTCTTTGTGGGAAATGGAACATTCTGTTATGTCAAGTGATCCTGGAATTATAGTGAATTGAATCTGTATTTCAAGATTCTCTACAATTTGGTCACTGATGTAATTTTACACAATTCTCCTACATGTATCCTAGACTTCTTACTATTCCTTTGATATGCTACACATATAGTTCTGCTTTCATGGCTTTGTCTTCCCATCTAAGTCCCATATTTTCTTTAAGGTATGATCCAGGAGACTTTAAACATTGGCTCAAGTCCTTGATGATAGCTTCCTCTTCTCAACAGTCATATGTGCTACTGCTGGTATGAATTGCTTAGCACTTTGCCTATGCTTCATATATTGCTTTTATAATACTCTCTCTCAAATTATACTATAAACTCCCTGAAAAATCTAATCAAAATAGGTTAGGTTTCCTTTGTCATACGCTCTTAAAACATTATTTTATTCAAGTAAGCAAACATTGTTAATGGCAATCAATGCCCAAGCACATATTTGGAATTTAGAGTTACAGGTTGTAAACAGAGGCGAAAATAGTGCTTAAGGATAGAATCAACTCAGGAGAAACCTAAGATAGTTAAGCTCTTGTTATTTCGATAAATTAGAACGAATGTCTTGATCAATTAGAGATGTATAGTCTGGTATGTAAAAAGGGTGCTCAGTCAAAAACAGGTCTAAGTATGTTTTAGTTATTAACTTAGCTACTATGTGATCTTGGGCAAGTTACTTAATCTCTGTGGATTTCAATTTCCTTTTCTATAAAATAAGACAGAGCAGGTAAGAAATGGCAAATATGTGACATGTGTACAACTAAAGACCCACCATGTGTTCATTACAGCTACTGCTAACCAATTACGGGTTTTTTCCCTGAGCCTATAGCTTCAGAACCCTTTTCAATACAGCAGTCTTGGTGGCCTCTAACAATTATTTAGAGTTGGCTTCTGAGATGAAAGTTAGATGTCATTCCTGGACTCAATCATTAAAGTTCCCTCCAAATCTAAAAAAATTCTATGAGTGAAAAGATATATAATGATCTAATCCCCCAACAGTTATCTGGCCTGGCTTGACAGGGATTTTTACAGAAATATTACATGTAAGTTGAAAAAAGTTACCAAAATTCTCTCATAACCTGTAAAAAGTTAGTATCTATTTTTCAAAAGGCATCCAAATTAAAATATATTTTGATATTAACACTCACTTCAAACTGAAAATCAGAATAAATAAATATTATGAATGCCATACTAATTAAATACACTAATTGGAAAAGTTTTGTCCTATTATCTGCAGGACTAGAAAAAATGGACAAAGTTCTTCCAAGTATCTACGAAAAACTGAACACACATACTTTATTCTAAAAGGATAAAACAAAAGCTTCTATTTACTTACTTGCTGAGAAAACAAACAGTAGAACTGATATAAAAATTGGGGTGTGATAAAGCACACATTCTGAAAAACAAGATTAAAACGAAACAATTAAAACATTTGGGCCTAAAAGAGAAACAATTTCTAAAAATGGCTATTAAAAGAATTCAAAACACAATCTCAGTTGATATGGTAAGTAGAAGAACTGCCCATAAGAACTTGTCTATATAAAATGGGAAAATAGGATTCCCATTTTATTAAAAAATGCCTAAAAGTATTCTAAGCAGCACTGCCAAATGTCAGAATAAAGATACTCTTGATTCCTTTCCCTGCCAAGCAATACCATAATTTTGAATTTACAACTTTCCAACTATTATTCAGTACTTTTCATATATAGTACAATAAGTAAGGTTACTTAAACTGTTGGGCTATAATAGCTTTAAAATGCAAAAATATTTAAAACACAAAAATGGAACAATCAAAACATCTTTCCATTTTAATACACTTATGCCACAATAAAGCTATAATAATACGCTAGAAAAAAAAACTATCATCTATTAACACTATGCAATCTATCTTTTCTTTCATTGTCTTGCAGCTATTACTTAATTATAGGAATAAACGCAATAAAGGACACTCTGCTGTATTAAATGTCTCGGTAGTCAGGGGCTCTTAACATGGGTTCCACAGAACCCCGCCCTCCCCAAAAGGGTCAAGAGATAGAACAGTATTTCAACATAATTAGTTTTCTTGTAATCCTACCTATTTTATTTTATGCATCTAAAACCCCTACACTGAGCAGTAGTTTATACATCTCATTAGACTACCAAATGGTCATTCATGGTACAAAAAAGATTACAAACCTCTGCTTGAAACCACCATATTGAAGTTAAACAAAACTTATTACTGGTTCAGGACAAAACAACACTAAAGAAATCAAATTAGTTGTGTTCTAATCTGCATAGAATAAAATATATCAATTTTAAGTGTAAATTTTGATGTGCTTTGACAAATTTATACACCCATGTAACCACCACAATCAAATTAGAGAACTGTTCTATCATGCAAAGTTCTCCTATATTCCTTTCCAGTCAATTCTATCACCCGCACCCCCAGCCTCCAGCAATTACTGATTTGCTTTCTGTCAGTATACATTAGATTTATGACAAAATAATCAAACCATATGCCATAAACTGTTATTTTCACTTATAGAAACAATTTTTAAGAATATATGATAACAGCATTCCTTAAATTGAAACTTCAAATTACTATGGCAGTAATTGATTCTAAAATATCTCCATGAAACTCACCTTATAAAAAAAATACTGTACAAGGGTAGCTATTCTAATATAATAAAAATGACCATGAACAAAAAGCAATTTGGAGAGGAATTTAAATCTAGCTATTGCATAGTCACTGTTTCTTGCAGCTTGTCTTCCTTCTTTACCCATGATTCCTGTAATAAAGGAGACAAAAAGGCAAGTTCACTGATAACTGCTAAGCATAATTTTCATGATATATCTGTAAATATCTTAATTATCTATAGCAGCTGAACCTGGACTTAGGATCACTGTATCCTAATATACAGCAGATAGCAGATTCCCAAAAAGTTGTTCTACTTAAATCAAATTTGTAATTAATAAAAAGCTACAATATATACACCAGGTATATAACACAAATTTTCAAAGACTATAATAAAATAAAACACAATTAATATAAAAATAATATAGAAAGTTCAGCATCTAATAAGAACCTCAATTTTTACACTAATAAGCACAACGTACTAGTTAACAGATTTCTAATGGAAAGAGTGCTATAAAAACAAAGCTTTAACATCACTATTTCCAAAGAACATAAAAAAAATCCAAATTGATTTGAACCTAGCAAAAATGAGCATGTTTAACTGTTTTAAAACTTTCACACATAAATCAAACAAAATGTGCTTTTTAAAAGGAAAGTATACAAATCACTTGAAATCTGTACATAATGTTATCGATAAATAAGAGTACATTTCTTTTAGGTTACAATAATCTCTAGGTTTCAAAGAGTTATTGCCAAGTTTATTTTTTCAATCTGAAAGCAGCTTTGAAAAATTATTTTTCAAAATTAAAATTTTTAATTGTTTTCATAAAAGAATCAAAATGTTCTAAAATGTACAGGTAAAGACAATCACCTATATTCATAACACCTAGAGAAAAACACTATTTTTAGTCTATATCTTTTTAGAATTTTTCCTTCTGCATATTTTGGGCGTATTTAATATATATGGGATTATCTGTTTTATAATCTGCTTTTGTCACTTAATACATTATGAACATTTTTTATATTTCTTCGTCAACATATTCATTTATTTTCTTAAAAGAAATTCCTGGATGCATAATTGCTAGGTCAATAGGCACACATTTAAAATTTTGCTATACACAATAATGCAGAGTGTACCAATTTACACTCCCACTAACATTGGATTAGAGCATTTGTTAATCTATACCTTTGCCAATTCCAGCTTTTATCAATCTTTGTAATTTTTGCCAATCCGATAGGCAATTTTAACTTGCATTCTTTGATTAATAGTGAGACTAAACAATTTTTTCATGCATTTAGTTATTTGAGGTTTCTCCTTTTGTGACAACTAATGGCTCACATCCTTCCACACATTTCTATTAGAGTGTTTTCTTATTCTCCTTAATTTGCTAAGACCTCACATATTAGGAATATTAAGACTTTGTCATCTATTTTGCAAATATTCTTTACTAGCTTGTCTTTAAAACGTGTTTTTGAGGAGTGTTTCTGCCATACATACCAATCTTTTCCTTTATAGTTCTTTGCTTTGTTTGATTTTGTACTTAGAAGATCCTTTCATACCTCAAATTACAGGATTATTCATTAAATTTTTCTTCTATTACTTTCATGGTCTTTAAAAATTATTTAAACCCTTAATCCACTTGGAAAAATTTGTTTTGCTATAAGCAATGGAAAGGGACCCAACTTCTCTTTTTCCCCCCAAATAACTAGCCAGCTATATCAGTATTTGTTTTTATCAAATAATTTGTTTCCATACTTATTTGAAACATCTCCTTTGTTATACACTAAATTTCTAGATTTTTGAATCTATTCTAGTCACTGGTCTGTCTGTTATCATACTAGAGACAAACTGTTACAAATATTGTAGCTTTTTATTCTTTAACGTATGGTATAGGAAGTTATCAAATTGCTATGGAGATTTATGGGAAACAACAGCGTACGAACTAGAAAGAAAATTAAGTTTTCAAAATGAAGAGTAAATTATCCCAAAGAGGAAGGAGCGGATTTGAGACATACACTGGAAATATCAGACTCGATAATTACTCATCATAGGACATTATAGAGGCGATACCAGAGCAGGGACTAGCCTAACTCTACAATTCTACGTTTCAACAAAAAACTCATACTTTTCTCTTTAGCTTCTGTATTTGTATAATAAAATTATTGAGGAAGACAGGTCAGAACACGGTTTAAATAGCAAATGATTGATAATTTAAATATAATATTAGTATTCCGAATCCACTAAAAATTTTAGGCAAAAACAGAAAAGAAATTAGAATAAAGGTTATTAAATTAGAAAACTATTTGCAATTTTATATTATAGTTTGGTGTAATTTCCTGTCTTTAAAATTGTCTTTAAAATGAGTTGCAGAATCTGTAGGTTGACAAATAAAGTAAACAATAATAGCATCTAAAGCAAGAATTTAAAACCATGAAGGCAACTATGGAAATCACAAACTTAGAGGTTAAAAATGACAAAATAATGTGTGAAAGCACTTTAAAACGTACAAAATGGCATGTAAAAATAAAGTTACTTTATTATGAAGGAGAATTGACAAAGATAAAATTCACTTATATGGTACTTATTTCCTTGAAAATTTGGAATTAAAATATTCTAAATATTGGGCTTAATTATAATAGGCTTCTGATGGGAATATACTGTGATATATTACCATGTTCTATTTAGTTTTCATTCATATATTTGATATTGCACTTTAGTCTACAAAAGGAAATCTCAAAATCACCAAATAATTATATCAACTTTAAAAGTTCAGGAAAAAAAAATCAATCACCTATGCCAACATGTGCTTCTTGTATCATGCTTACGTCATTAGCACCATCACCAACAGCCAATGTTATAGGTTTCTCAGGTGAGACTTTTATCAGTCTTATTACCTGAAAGACACACAACTAATTAGTTACTTATGATAAAATTTCAATTTTCTTGTATTTATATAAAGTCATTTATCTGAAATGACTCTGTTGTAAGAACAGTAGAGTAATAAAATTAATTTTATATTAGACAATAATATGCACTGGGGTTCATTTTTTGAGGGATGTCTCCATTAAGATGTCAGAAATGACACAGCAAAACAGAGTACTATCTTTGAATTTTATGATGAGAAGCAAGAATCTTTTAAATACAACTTAAATTTCTAAAAAGCTTAATAATAAAGTGTGCAAAAAAATAATTACACTTAATTGAACTTTGTCTGGCAAAACTTTTTCTTTCTCAAGAAATTATTCTTTCACTTGATACAGAAGATAATTATCTTCTCTTGTAATAAAATTTAAAAAAATTTTAAAAGCAATCAACATTAAATTTAATAAAATCAAAAAAAGGATTTCTTTAGAATTGTTGAACATACATTTATAAAGAACCTAGGCGTTAGCTCTGTTTGGTCTCCAGTTTTAGTCTCCATAGACTGGGGTATGTGAATTACAATAATATAGGCATTGTAGCAAAATTCCAAGAAGCCAAAAAAAATTGGATGTCTAATTTATTACCCCTGTATGTGAAACAATCAGTGTTTAGATGTGCACTGTGACAGTTACAGTCTAAGACTCCAAATACAAAAATATTTGTATAGGCTTTCATTTGAATCAAAGTTAGCTGAAATTTAATTATTTCCTGTATACAGCTTCACATCACAAGTTAATTGGCTTTTCAACTTTTTGCTAAAGTTCTATTTATCACTTAATAGCCATTTTCAACAAAGAGATTATTACTTTATGAGAACGCAAGAATAAGCAGAGATTAACAGAACTACCTGAAGGTGCAGATGAATTGAAGTCTCACAGCTAAGTAACTAGTTAAGTAACTAACTTGTGAAACTTCAGTTATCACAGTTCAAATTTGTATCTTAGGAAAATCAGAAACTGCTATTACAGACTTTCTAGATCATTATGAATAGCTGAAACTTTAATATTCCTTCTGAAAATTCCAAAGGTTTAAGGTACACGGTTAAAATTCATAATATAAGAAGTAACTGACTCCTAGTAAGATTCATATATTGCATACCACCAAATGGAACTAGATAAGGCATTAACCTTAAAGAATACTTTTAGATCTAAATATCTTTATGGAACTTTTTATAACACAAACATACCTTTGCTTTCTGCAGTGGTGCCATACGACAGCATAATACAGCTGAACAATTTCTGCAAACATCCATAAATAGTTTTTCATGCTCCCTGAGTGCAAGAGAGAGGCTGGTCCCATCCACCACGAGGCCATGTTGAATCACGTGATCCTCTTTAATTCTAAGATAGAAAATAATTATATCTTCTGTAGGACACTTTGAAGCCATATTATTTACACTCATTTACTAAACAAAAGATTTTTACTGAACCATTCACCCATGGACTTTACTCTTACAAAACTGATAGATCAGGGAACAAACTGAGTTGTATTACCTGACAGTTGAGATTAAGCAGAACTGACAGTGACTGATATGATGAGTAAAACAGATGTATTCAATTTTACAATGAATTGATATATAGATTTAGTAACTATATTTTCTAAAATGTGAATTATAACACATAATCTGAGGATACTGTCTCAAATTGTGAGTATGAAAAGTCTTACAAAAATAAAAATGTTATTAGTTACACATTTAGCAATTCCTAATTAAAAAAATTAAATGAAATCAACAATGCTCAGGAAATTCAGGAGCTAGATTCATCATGTGTGTAAGTAGGAAGGAAAGGAAGGAAGGAATCATAACTGCCTCTTCATATTAACCCCTGTAACAGACTGTAATGCCAGATATTACTATGGTGGAACATGGATCACACTTCCCTTGTGACCATATGCTACACGAGTACTACTCAAAGTATAGTCTGATTACTGGCAGCTGGGTAAACTATTCATTGCCTGAAGAGACAAGAAGCTTGCATGAATATGTAAATCAACTACATTTCTGAGCACACTATTTTAACAGTTTCTCTTCACTCCCCGTTTGGTAATAAGACTTTCTCGATGAAAGAAGCAGTGCACAGATTTACATTCTGGTGCAAAGTCCTTTATGTTTTTGAAGGCCAGCACTCAGAGTAGCACAGTGCTACATCCACAAGGAAAATACTATAGTTCACCACTGGGTTCAAAGGATAGAAGACTGCTACAGAGAAATATCCCTCCAATTTTATTTTATTTTTTCCCCTAGCTTTATTGAGATTATTAGTGACATAAAACGTAAATTTAAGGAGTGCAATGTGACGATTTGACACATGTACATATTGCAAAATGATTACCACAATAAAGTTAGTTAACACCTCCATCCCTGCATGTAGTTACCATTTTTGTGTGTGTAGCAATAACATTTAAGATGTACTCTTTTAACAACTTTCAAATATATAATACAGTACTGTTAATTAGAGTCACCATGCTACACACTAGATCTCCAGAACTTAACCATCCTATAACTGGAATTTTGTACCCACTGACCATGTCCCCACTTCCCCTAGACCCCACCCCCTGGCCACCATCATTCTATGATTTCTGAGTTCAGCTTTTTCAGATTCCATGTATTAAGTATTTGTCTTCCTCTGTCTGAATTTTTTCATTTAGCCTAATGCCCTCAATGATCTTCCACACAGTCACAAAAGGCAAGATTTCCTTCTTTTTTATGGCTGAATATTTGTGTGTGTGTGTGTATCTTTATACATCGTATAAAGATACACACACACACAAACACAGCTAAACACATCACATTTTTTTTATCCATTCATCCATCAATGGACACTTAGGTTGTTGCCATTCTCGGCTATTGTGAATAATGATGCAAGGAATATGAGGGTACAGATATCTCTTCAACATAGGGATTTTATTCCTTTTGGATAAATATTCAGAAGTGGAATTGCTGGATCATATGGTAGTTCTATTTTTAGTTTTCTGAGGAACCTCCACAGTGTTTTCCATAGTGTCTGTACCCTCGATTTTTAAATGAGAAGTAAGACTATTAAATGAATAACAAGCTATAAAAACTAAATATATATTGATAGATTTCAGTCTTGTAATATTAATAAAAATCTTTTGAATTAAAACGATGTCTTTCATACTATGCCTAATCACTGTTGTGTTGCACTGTAACTAAAAAGTGGTAAAAAATTGCCTTTTATAACATAAACTTTTATGACGTAAATTTCTTAAAAATATATTTTTCTTTTCTTTATTAATTCTCTAATATCTGAAATCAGCACCTACAGTGACTGTTTTTCCTCCCTGGTGGCCAAACTTTACTTAGCAACCTGTGCTGCCTCCAATGTGTTCAGCGTAAGCACTGCCTGAGAACATGCCTCGGAAGAAGGAACAGCAGCCAAAAGTGGGACAAAGGCGATCAGTTTTCCTAGGGAAATTTCCCAAGGCACACTAATAAAGTTTTCCTCTGGCTGGGCTTCGTAAATCAGCAAATTAGCTGAGAAGAATCCATGAGATATTTATGAAATATGGAAAAGCATCTCACAGTTCTGGCACATATAGATAGCACCTGCTCATCTCTGTAGCCTCATGTCTCAATACTTCCCATACCCTCTCCCATCTATTCCATTCTTTGGCCATACCTAACTAGAATCAATACCTTGAATGAGCCTCTTTCTCAGCTCTAGGAATTTGCATACACTGCCTCCTTTGCTTCTCTGTGTTACTCTCTGATCATTTAACATTTCAGCTCTTAGGAAATAACACAGTCATGAGTTGTTCCACAAAATTTCCCTCTTCTGTCCACTCAAAGCTTTCTGTTCTTGCCTTAGTTACAATTCAGGTGTGACAGGTCTATGACAATATATTTACTTCTGTTTTTTCTACATTCTAAGTATTCTGAGAGTAAACAATACACCTTACATGACTTTGTGTTCCAAATGCCTAGATAGGAGACAATCAGTATATGTTTGTGAAGGAATGAATATGTAAATTAAAGCTTTCAAAGGTAGAGAATTCTTTGCTCCATCCAATGTTTTTAGAATAGACACTTCCTGAAAGCCTGTAAATCAAAATCCTATTGACTTACATGATTCTCAGAAAGTATGATTGTCTCAGAAAGTATATTTCACCAAAAAGGTGGTATCTTTAAAATATAAATAAATTTCACATAGCAAACCTAAAATTCATTTTAAGCTATAGTCTTCACTTTATAATACAGCTTTTGTACAAAAAGGGAAATGAACAACATCCAAGATCTCAACAGATTTACTAAAAGCATATATATAGTAGACTTCCAGAAAATATTTTAAACACAAATAATTATCTTTAGATGGTTGATTATGTTATTAGCCATCATATCTTCTTTATCATTTCCAGCAATTTTTAAATGGACATTTATTACTTTTATGGTCAGGAATAATATTTTAGAAGGCATATTCAAGTAAATGATTCTGAGAAATTAATTTATATGTTTTAGAGAGCTCTCCTTGATACTTAAATGTTTAAGTAACCATAATGGTGCTAGGACTGCTCTCAAACTATAGTATAATTATCTAGATCAATCACCTTTTTGAACTCAAGCACTGAACCTTCTGAGAGGTGTAGTGTCTCTTTAAAACATCCCTTAAATAAGTTTTTCTTTGATGAAAGCCAGAGTTTAGTACCATATCAATGCCTGCATAACAAAAGTAAATAAAGCACTAAATGTACATTGACAACTGTGGCATAGCCTTTTCACGTTTGTTTTTCTGCATTAGTAGCACAAGACTGCAAATGACAGGTACTTGTAGAGATCTAAGATGCCTACACACGAGCAACACTGGTGCTTACACTGAAGCACTCCTTAATTTACTGTGAAAAAATTAGACTGCGTTAAGTGGGGGTTCCTAAATAAAGTTGATCTGCCTATAAACAATTGATTTAAAAAAAGAGAATGGATTTAGAGTACAAATACTTAAGAAATTATCTTTGAACAGTAAAACACAAATTTCCCAATTTGGTCATGTGAACTAGATCAGCGGCTGGAAAATGTTTTCTGTAAAGGGCCAAGAAGTAAACATTTCAATTTTAGGTTTTGTGGGCCAAGAGGCTAAATTGAGGATATTATGCAGGTACTTACACATAAAAGAGGAAATAAATTTTGACAAAATTTTTACTGACACAGTAAAAAATGTAATAAAAATAATCAAATATAATTTTTTTTATAACAGAAGTCTACTGATGAGAAGAATGGACATTTTTTGGGGGGGAGGAATAACATTTTACTTAACTGGGGTTCAAAGTGAGTGTTCCCTAGCATCAAAATCAATTACAAACGTCCATCTGTTAATGCTGATCTGTAATGAGACTTACATTTTAATACAACAGAACTGTCTGTAATAAGATTTTATATTTCATCTTTGAATATGTCTTTTTAAAGAGGTGGCATATTAAAGTGTCACTGAATAATAAACACAATGCTTTGCTATCTAATTTGATAAAATAATCAACACTCCACTGTGCTTGAAAAGTGTAATATTAAAAGCCTGTTTTTCTTTTCTAGTTTGGACATGATGGGTAAATACCGATAATAAAAGTACAGTAAAATACGGCAATATGTGTGGCACTCAAAACACTACCGAGTTATAACTGTGTCTTTGTGACATGCAGTGTAGGAAGCAGCAGTGAGGAATGATAAAAGTGCTTCTTCAGGTCTCTGTCACAAATAGTACTCAACCGTGCTGTTGTAGTGCAAAAGCCTTCACTGATAATATGTAAATGAATGTATGTGAATGTGTTCCAATAAACCTTTATTTACAGACACCAAAATTTGAATTTCATACAATTTTCACAATGCAAAATACTATTCCTCTTTGGATTCCTTTTCATCTATCAAAAAACGTAAAAACTATTTTGAGCTCATGGGCTGTAAAAACAGGCAGTGGGCCATTTGTGGCCAGTGAGCCATAGTTTGCTTGACCCCTGAACTCTGCGATCCAGATAATTATATTCTTACCTTCTGGCAAGCTGCCTCAATTGTTCAGCACAATCGCTGTCTGATTTCTGGTTTGTAAGTTCGAGAATGTTCATGGTTCTGTGAAAATGTCCACATGATAAACTCACACTAACAGCTGTTTCATGTTTATCTCCAGTAAGCACCCATACTTTGATACCAGCCATTCTCAACGCTTCAATAGTTTCTCGAACTTTATCTTGTAGTCTGAAAATTACAAAAAAAACAGAATTAGAAGTAGAGAATAATTTTTTGACTCTATTTTAAGTATAAACCACATAGTATAAGTAAGGTAAATTCTGGGCTCCTTGATCTAGGAATGTTACAATAGAGTAATACAACTGATATTTTTTCCCATTAGGGAAGAAACAGGAATAACCAAATTAACGATCATTTGATTGAAATAAAATCTACAACTTCCTATTTTAAGAGTATATCTTTGGGGCCAGCCCAGTGGCACAGTGGTTAAGTTCACACATTGTGCTTCGGTGGCCCAGGGTTTGCTGGTTCGGATCCTGGATGCGGACCTATAAGCCGCTTGTCAAGCCATGCTGTGACAGGCGTCCCACATATAAAGTAGAGGAAGATGGGCATGCATTTTAGCTCAGGGCCAGTCTTCCTCAGCAAAAAAAGAGAGGTAGATTGGTGACAGATGTTAGCTCAGGGCTAATCTTCCTCAAAAAAAAAATTAACAACAACAACAAAAAAGAGTACATCTTCAAAGTTGATTTTTATAGACCCAAACTAAGTATATGGTCTTCATAAAGTCCTATTTTGTTACAGTCTTAAATTTCAAATTAGAAGATTTTCCTCTTTTTTTGATATGAAAATCTCATATCAGTAGTTTAATAATCAGACTGTGGACAATAAAGGACTACATAGCCTCAGGTGAATCTCAGAAATCTCATGAGGACAACTCAACAGTAAATGAAAACCTAAATTAAAAAAAAAATGCAATCACCCTTAGATCTAGGGGGTAGAGGAAAATATAACAACAGGCTTAATTTGTAGAATTCAATTTAATTCAAGAAACTGTTAAACATACATTGAGATACATGCTGGGGAACAAAGACAAAGAATAAATGGACCTCAAGGAATTCACAAGCTAACAGAGAAAGTCTTTAAATAATTATAATATACTGCCACAAGGACAACATTGAACTACCTACAAAACATGGAGACTTCACAAAGAAGAGAATTTTTAATCCTGTTAGAGGTCAGAAAAGGTCTTACTGGAGTGGGGGTAATATCTGAGCTACACTTTATGAATAGGTATTCACAAATGAAAAAGAGAAGAATGGTCCAGGCAGAAGGTACAAGGAACAAAGGCACAGAATAGAATAGCTTTAACTATAGCTGTTGTTGAGAGGAGAACTACAGACAGTTTGGTACTGTTGCAGCATAAAGTGGAAGGGGGCTGTGGTGGGAGGTGAGTCTGGAGAAGTAAGCAGGTGCTTCAAGTCACTGTGTGGCACCTGCGAAGTATTCTAAAAATTTGAGCCTATAGGTAAAACCACAGATAGCTGGATTCTTTCATCTATTTCAGATATCTGACTAGAACAAAAATTCCATATACTAAGTGGGAAAAATTAAGGCTTGAACTGTCTATTTTGATTTTAAATACATTACAGGATGTTAATAAATGGAATTTACGTCATAAATTAGAAACACTTGGCTGTAAAAATCTTACAAGAGAAAAATGATACTGCCTATTTATCTGATACTTACCTGTCTTCTACTGCTGTAGCTCCAAGTAATATCAGGTCTTTCTCTATGAACTGGAAGACATGTGCCAATTTCTCTTCCTGTTGTTGCAAGGCAGTCCTGGCTTCAAAGAGGCGTCTGTCTATTTCCTCATACTCTTTAGATGTCAACTGTCTATAGGCCATACACAGAGTTCTTAGCCCTTTCTAAAACAGAAAAATTAAAGACAGAAATTGAACGAAAAAAACTACTGGGGAATCAAGAAGTCACTGAAATAAACTGAGGACCCCATTACCAAAAATCTATTTACAAATAACTTAAAAAGTACTATCATTTAGCGATAGGAAGTAAATGAAATGTCACAAAGCCCTAATGATCTGAGTTATGGGACACATATTATCACAGGTCTTTCAATTTCTGATGAGTTATTAAAAAGTTGCTCAAAATAATTAAGGTCACTAAATTGTAGAATATTAGAGCCTGGTCAGGATCATAAAGATTATCTTATCTGTGTGTGGTTTTAAAACTGTTTTACCTAGAAAGCCAGGAAGTTCTATAATGATACGTTTAGGATTGTCAAGAGAGAGGCAGCGCCAGGTTCTACTCTCCTGTTTTTAACCACTATGAATCCAATTTTATTTACTTCAACAGAATTTTTTTTAACCAAAGGGGACCATAATTTCCTGAGGGTTCATGGTATGACAAATTCGCAATTCAAATAAAGAAGTCTGTAAGGTGGCCATTATTAAACAAACAATTCTTTCTAGAGTCAATGAATGAATGATTTTAAACTGTATCACTGGGGCCGGCCTGCGACCGAGTGGTTAAGTTTGCGGCCTCTGCTTCCGCACCCCAGGGTTTCGCCAGTTGAGATCCTGGATGCAGACATGGCACCGCTCATCAGGCCATGCTGAGGCGGCGTCCCACATAGCACAACCAGAGGCGCTCACAACTAGAATATACAACTATGTACTCAGAGACTTTGGGGAGAAGAAGAAAAAAAAAGAAGATTGACAACAGATGTTAGCTCAGGGGCCAACTTCAAAAAAAAAAATTAATAAATTGTATCATTATATCTTCACTGGTGAATTGGAATTACACAAAATTTAGGAATATATATATTTGATTATCTGCTTCTACTGGCTTCAAATTTTCTTATGGTGTTAATATTTGAAGTTGGCATCTAAATCTAAAAGCTTATAAAAAAGTTCCTTTTCTTGCTATATATTTTCCTCAGAAAAACTCAAAACAAATGTTCTAACAACAGAACTTGGAAAGGGTAGATTTCAAAATACTATAAGACACTATTTAGTAGATTTCTAAATATTTGCATTCATTGATTTATAAATGACCCACACCTATAACTGTTTCTCTTAAATAAAAGTTAAAAGACCATGAGAGTTATTAATATATAAAATTAATTAATTTGTTCTACAACAAAAATTTATTGAGTGTCAACTATGTGCCAGCATTGTTCTGGATATTAAAATGATAGCAAGGTAGAACAATGTCTTTGTTCTCATGGATGTTACATGTTACAGTGTGGTAGATGAACTAGATCATAAACAATTAGAAAACAAAAAATGGCAGAAAAGAAATGATAAGTAAAGGAGGCAGGTGAGTAGAGATGAGTATGGAGCATACATTTACAGAAATGCAGAAGTGAGAGATGATGAGGTCCTAAGAGTGACAGAGAGCTGCTGAATAATCTTCCTGTTCACACGAATTGTAGCACTTTGTTTTTATAAGACTCCCCCACATTCTTTTATTAAGAAGACATAATTCACAGACCATAAAATTCACTCCTTAAATTCAGTGGTTTTTAGTGTATTCACACAGTTGTGCGGTCATTACTACTATGTCATTCCAGAATATTTTCATCATCTCCAAAAGGAATACCATAGCCATTGACAGACACTTCCCTTTCCTCGCTTCCTCCAGCCCCTGGCAACCACTAATCTGCTTTCTGTCTCTATGAATTTGCTTATTCTGGATATTTCATATAAATGGGATATGTGGCCTTTTTGTGACTCTTCTTTCACTCAGCACAATCTTTTCAAGGTTCATCCATGTTGCAGCATGTATCAGTACTTCATTCCTTTTAATGGCCAAACAACATTGCATTACATGAATATGCTACATCGTTTAAGCCATTCATCAACTGACGGACATCTGGGCGTCCCCATTTCGTGGCTATTAGGAATAATGCTGCTAAGAACATCTGTGTACAAGGTTTGGTGTGGACCTATGTTTTTGATTCTCTCTGTACACCTAGGAGTGGAATTGCTGGGTTACATAGGAACTTTATATTACTCTATGCCCTACAAGGAAGTGTCAAACTATTTTCTTAAGTGGCTCTATCATTTATAGTCCCACCAGAAATGTATGAAGGTTCGTTTCTCCATATCCTTGGGATTGCCTTATATATTTTTAGTAAACCTTCCTTCGTAATATAGTAATTTGAATGGTCCATACAGCCATAAGTGCCCTGACTGTAATAGGTTCAAAGAGAAAGCTCGCAAGTTAGCAGGTTAAAAGTAAAATTTTAACCAAAGAATGTGGAACCAACACATAATGTAACAGAACTGCAGAATTTCTATAATTTTTGATAAACTACCAATGCAAAAGTAAAACCCAAATCTTTCACACATATATATACCTGTGTGTGTGTATATATATCTTTCTTTTAGAGTTTTTTAAATCATAGAAATTTGTACTCACCAAAGCAAATTCATCTACATGAATTCTGGTTTTTTCTATTTCTCCACCTATACATTTAGGGAGAATTGATGACTCAGCTCCTTTAGCAAATAAAAACTTCTCACCTAAAAATAAAAATGAATCATTAAGCTTTTAATATTAAATAAATAAAAATTCATGAAAGTTTAGATTGGTTACCTGAAGGTGCCTGAACAATAACACTCATTCTCCTACGATCCGAATCAAATTCCAGAACATGAAGTAGTTTGTACCTAAGGAAAAAAAAAAAATAAGACAAAAACTTTACTTTTTTTAATACTATTGTGCATATTGTAAAGAATAACTATAAAAGATAAAACGGTTAATTTAGAAAAAGAAATTAATCTCAACTACATTTTCAAGATGATGGGTTGTGAATCATTAATAACTCAGAAGATAGAAAAAGAAGGAACTGATATTTATCGAGCACTTAGCAAATGTCATGTACTTTACATACCTTATGTCATTTAATATGCATGAGAACCAAAGGAGGTAGGTTTTATCTCATTTTACAGAAGAAGACTATTAAACTCAGAAAGATTAAGTAATTTGTCTCAAGTTAAATAAGCTTGTGAGTGGCAGAGGAAGGACTGGAATCCCAGATCTGCCTAGTTCCATGTTTTTCTCACTAAAAAAGGTGACTGATTCTCAATTCTTTTTTCTGCCAAAACACACCTGAGAAATACAACACACTCAAATTAGTAACAGGGCTCATTAGAGCAGTGATTCTGAACCTGGGACAGGGCATGTGTGTACAGATGGGGGAAGAAAAGCTTCTCCAGGGAGCTGTAAAAGAATTTGTGTGGATGAGTCAAGTGTGGCTTGAAAAATCTTCTGGATGAATGTATACAATGATGCACATACAGAATGCTTTGCACATCTCAAAGAAAAACCCTGAGTGAGATGATGGTTTATAAGTTGATTAAATGAGCTAGACAAGCTCCCACATGAAAGCGGCCAAAGAATAAGCTCTATGTAGTTTGGAAAACCACAGCTAGAGTTGAGATATGATTGGAATTGATAAACCCATGAAAGGTATGAATATAAGAATAATGGACCAACTTATCAAACAGTGAAAATACCGGAAATAAGACAGCTGTTCCTTAATGTTTAAAGATGAAATCATAGGAAATATAAGGAAGTTTTTCTTTATTTAGTGAGTAGAAACCTAGGAAAGTCATTACCCCAGGAGTGTATAAAACACATAAGTAAATTCAAGAACCACTAAGCGAAAATACAGGTGAAAGATTCAGAGCAGAATACTGCAACGAGATGCAATGTAATAGTGACATCATTCTAGAGCAGCGGTCAGTAAACTTTTTCTGTAAAGGGCCAGATAGTAAATATTTTAAAGCTTTGTAGGCCATATATGGTTTCTGTCACATGTTCTTTTCTTAAAACAACTCTTTAAAAACGTAATGTAGTTTGCAGGCTGTACAAAATAGGTTGTAGGCCAGATCTGGCCTGTGGGCCACAGTTTACTGATGCCTGTTCTATACTAAATACTTAATATAATATATGAAAAATTACAATGTAGAAAAAAATTACCGTTCCAGTTTTCCAAGTGTTTTAACTTCCACAGTTTCTTCAGAACTGCCAATAAACACAACGCCAATTCTACGGATTAAAAAGGAAAAGGAAAATTAGATTTAAGGGATAATATTTCATATTTCACAATGTCATTATAACTTAGCTTGCATAAAAACATTTAAAATATAAGTTTAGGACATATTTTAAAATATTTATTTTGAATAGAGCATTATTTTTAAGAACTTGAAGGATCAGAGTAGGGCCAAAACAATACACACACAAGTATTTCTCACAAATTATATTATTCATATTTCATAGTAACCAGATTTTTAAAGATACTTTTTCGAAATGACTCAATGCAAGCTTCACAAACTTCTGACACATTTCAAATTCTCATTTAATTTAAAATGCACTTCTCCTTTATGTGTTTATGAATTTCGTCTGACAATTTAAAGTAATTTTCTAGTGTTTTCACGTTTTTATTTAAAAAGCGTTTTTCGGAGGATTTGGAAATTAAACTACCTTGCAGCAGCTTCCACTAGTGCTTTTTCATCTGGTGAAGATGCATAGTACTCTAACTGGGAGGGTGCAAGGTTCGATTGCCAAGGACCATCACCAATGCCATCAGTCTGAACACTGCTAATCTGTACAGTGTGACAGAGACTGACTGCTTTAAAGAAGAGATCATGTTTTTTAATCTGCAGAAACATAATTAATATACACAATAAAAAAAAATCCCCAAATAACATTTAGGAAACCAGAAACAGAATTCTAAAAAATGTCAATAAATACAGTTAATAATTTGGTAACCTAAGATCTAGAACAAGAGTGTTACAATCTTGTATTGCCTGAATAATAATATCTGGTTGCTTCTGACTCCAAAATGTAAAATGTCACATTTGCTTATGACCCTTTAACATACGAGTATCTTTAGAGGAGGCATAACCAAATAGCAAGTAAAGGTGAAAACTCTTTTGTGAAAGAAGAGAGGTTTCAAAAAGAAATAAATTTAAGCTCTGTTTCTCAGCAAAGTCTTCTTTACTTCAAGGCAGTAAGGGCTTTCCTGAACTTAGTCCCATTTAAATACCCAGAAAAATAAGGCAGAAACATATTAAGTGACAAGTTAAACTGGGTTATGACTACAAATTCTCAGTGTTGAATCAAAGGATGTACATTTCATATATATCTTCCTTGCCCCACTAACACTTAAACTTCTCCTACAACCCACCAACTACCAAAGAGAACTATTTCAAACGAAACTCCTATTTATTAATTTAAAAATTACTTACTAGTTCAGTTTCATTTTCAGGACTGCTTCCAAAAGAGGAACTGGTTGTAAAATGGGATAAGTTATTAAGATGGGGTAAACTACTAAGATAAGATAAGTTTCCTTCTGAAGAGTCTGGTGATGGTCCTTCAGATACAAGTCTACCATTGATTTCTTGGTACTTTATGCCATTAATTGAACATTCCCGAAACTGCATCTCATTTTCCGTCAGTGTACCAGTTTTATCTGTAAACACATACTCCACCTACAGAGAGAAAACAAACCTTTGTGTTCATGGTCCTATGTTAAACAGAAAAATCTTGTCCTCTGTCTCCTGAAGTCAAGTTTACCTATGAACTCTGATATACTGATGCTGAGATTCTTATAATCCAAGCACAACTGAATAATTAAAGATGCTATGGAAACAAAACAGGATAATACAAAATATTTTAAATCTACATATACTTTGAAGTTTCTAGCATCTTCAGGTGCATGTTCATCTGTAGAGTGGACTGATAATGTGGTATTAGTATTTCTTTTATATCTCCTGGATAAGGAGTTTTTAACTAGCAAAAAAGATCAAGAATGATCTTTGAGCAAGGGTGGAAGGGATGTTTAATAACCTAGAATGTGAAAGGGAATAGTCTAGGAGAAATGCTACAGAGCTGAGTACAGGAACACAAAATGATAGCAACACAAGAAGTCAAAAGTGGGAAGTTGTCTAAAATAGACAGGAAATTGAAAACAGGGAAGGAAACAAATTCAGTAAAAAGGAAAAATGATTAAAAGAGAATATTTTAAAGAGTAGACAAGACATATAATTTTATTACTCTTTGAGACAAACTCAAGAAAAACCCAAAAGAAGGAAGGTCCACAAAGAGAAGGATGACATAGTGAAGTCCCGATACAACTAGGATCATGGTGAGGATTTTACTACTGAAATGATGACTGAGAAAGAAGGCATTTAAAAAGGCAGGCAGACATCACAAAAAAAAAAACTACAACAAACTTCAGACCAACACCCCCTACGAAAATAGACAAAAACCAAACCCAGAAACATATAAAACAGATTATATACCATAAACATGTAGAATTTATCCCTGAAATGCAAGATTGGATCAACATATACAAATCAATGAAACCCAACATATTAATAAAATGGTACTTGTCTTTTATTCTATTAATAAAATGAACATCTTGATAGATGTAGAAAGAGCATCTAACAAAATCTAAACCCTTTCATGATAAAAACATTTAACAAATTAGGGATAGAAGGGTACTTCCTCAACCTGACAAAATGTATCTACAAAGAACCCATAGCTAGCATCATACTTAATGGAGAAAGACTGAATGCTTCCTGAATCCCTAAGTTCAGGAATAAGACAAAGATGTCTGCTCTTGCCACTTTTATTCAACACTGTACTGAAGGTTCTAGCTGGGGTAATTAGATAAGAAAAAAATAAAAGGTATTAAGATTGAAAAAGAAGAGATAAAACTATCTCCATCTGTAGATAACATGACCATGTATACAGAAAATCCTAAGGAATCCACTAAAAAACCACTAGAACTAATACATAAGTTCAGCAAGATTACAGAGTAAAAAGATCAATACACAAAAAAGGGAGGTAAAGTTGGAAAAAAATTGTTTTGACCAAGATAATAAAGATAAGTGAGAGACTGTACTTTAAAGTTCATATTCTTGAGAATATTCAAGAAAAATACAACATCTGAGACACAGGAATTCTGCTATGTAAAGTAATAACAAAATCCAATGACTGTGCAGCACTCACTACATTCCAAGCACCGCTAAGTGTTCTAACTCATTTAATCCTCTCAATAACTCCAGGATAGGTACTAATAGTATGTATACTTTAGAGAAGAGAAAACTAAGAGTAAAGTTAAGCAACTTATCCAGTCAAAGAGCTAGCAAATGGTGAAACTAGAAATAAAAGATAAAATACTTTATCTTCGCTATGTTATGCTAAAGGTTGCCCAGTATCTACAGAAAATGTTGAATTCTAATTTCAAGTGACATCTCTTTAGAGAGATGTCACTTACCTATGCAATAAAAAACTTTTAGATCAGGAAGAATAATGAGAATGAGGTGTAAAAACATTACTATGATAAATATACGAGCGGTCAAACAGAAATAACACTCCAAAGTTGATTAGAATAGAGACAGACCTATCAGTCATGGAGGATTCTACAGAATTAAGATTAGATGAAAGGGACGAATAAAATAGATTAACATTGATTTAAAAAAATATAAAATCAACAAGTTTAATTTTTTAATTCTGGTGATAAAGAGATCACTGTACACCTTCATAAGAGTAGTTTCTTGAATAGTGAGGAAATGAAAGGACATAGGAGAGTGTGAAATAAAGTAGACTTCATAAACATAAAAATAGAATAGGAATAGAGGCAATAAACATATATGAAGTACTGGTAGGCTTAAAAGCTAAAAGAGGGGCTGGCCCAGTGGTGTAGTGGCTAAGTTCACGTGCTCTGCTTTGGTGGCCCACGGTTCACAGGTTCAGATCCTGGGTGTGGATCTGCATGCTGCTCATCAAGCCATGCTGTGGTGGTGTCCCACATAAAAAATACAGGAAGATTGACACAGATGTCAGCTCAAAGTCAATCTTCCTCACCAAAAAGAAAAAAAAAGTAAAAAGAGAGGCTGAGATGAATTAGAAATTAAAGAAAGTTATCACTTAAAGTTTCTTAAAAAGGGAGCAGATATAGGTATGCATACACAGCGTGAGCTTCTAGAAAAATGATATTCTATCACGAAGGAAAATGGAGGAGGAGAAAATTGGGATAGAAAAGGTGAAAGGAAAGAAAAAATGGAAAAAAATATGTTCAGCAAAGCAGGAAAAACAGGCTATGTTTTTAGGTCTTGAATATGTGATACAAAATTAAAGAAATGTGACATAAATTAATATTTAGCATAAATTATTAAAGCTCCCTAAATGCTACTAAAAATAAATGGATAAACTTTTGGTTAAAACCGGCAGGCTGAACAAATGTAATTCTCTCTGTTCCACTTGAAATTTCACCAAAATAAGAGTAAAGGAATAAAAAACCCCCAAAGAGAATGGCAGAAGACGCAACATGAGAAGGGAGACTTGATGAATTTGGAAGATGAAAAGGAGACGAATGAGCGGTAAGTGACTCAGTAGGACTTAGAATCTGAAACCTAAGCACTGGGGGAAATCTCTTCTCAGAAACTGCCAGGAGGCAGATGTGCCAGCTGCCACTGAATGTGAGAGTACAGGATGAGGCTGAAGGTGGAGGTATTAGGAGCTGTCTGAATCCTGAAATCTCTTCATAACTTGCAAACTTGAGACCGCCATGCACTCACTGGAGCAACAACTGGAAGGTTTATTCCCTGGAGGTTGAACCGGAGAGAATGTGAACTCTGCGAAAAGCTGAAAACAGGCATGGGGCAGCTTTTGGAAAAGAGATGAGGCAGTGCACTAAAAATAGGAAGATTTCTACTTGACGACTGCAACAATCACAAGCAGCAAAAATACTAATTTCAGTGCTTCTCTCTGGGGAAACTGAGGAAAGACCAACACTGATATTTTGGGATACCCCAAAAAACAGCTGGGCTGCCAGGCTTTTCTAGGGAAAACTTTTAAACTTTTAAAAAACCCTGAAGATTAGCATTCATTTGAGGATCACCCTCTCCTCGAAAGGTAGAGTCTAAAACAAATTACAGTCAGTTCTGCTCTAACATTGTCTTGAAAACACAAATTTATTATAAAGCGCTTTATCAATATGTAAGGGAACAATTTGAGCATAATGTGACTTTGCGTTTGGTTATGCACATTTTTGTCTGTCAGAAACACTAAGTGAATGCAGAAAATTGCACCTAAGCTGTGTAGGAATACATGAAATGTACAAAATTCAAAGAGTTACTGGTTATCTCAGGTCATCATGTGTGTTATGAGCCACACCCATCCACATCTGGCGTTACAACTTTCCTTCTATTTTCAGATAACCTTTCTTCCAATACTTCACAATAACACTTAAGTTGAAATATTTCTGATACCCACTTCCAAAAGTAAACCTCAGGTCTTTTTCAAGATAAAGTGCCATATTTATTGTAGTATTTATGTATTTCTTAACAATTTAGCAAGTGCTGTTTTTATTGGGTTCCTATCTTTTTATTTTAAATGTGTTACTGACAAAGTTTTAGTTGTACCCCAGTCCTATTTTCCCATAAGCCCTGTGGTTTTTTGTTTTGTGTTTGTTTTTGGTGAGGAAGATTAGCTTTGAGCTAATATCCATTGCCAATCTTCCTCTTTTTTTGCTTGAGGAAGATTAGCTTTGAGCTAATATCTGTGCCAATTTTCCTCCATTTTGTATGTGGGTCACCACCATGACATGGCTTAATGAGTGGTGTAGTTATGCACCGAGATCCGAACCTGTGAACCTGGGCCAGTGAAGCAGCGCACTGGACCCAACCACCATGCCATGGGGCTGGCCCCAGCCCTGTGATTTTTGCTGAGCAATTCTGCATAGTGCAGTGACTTTCAGGAATGCATGTCACATTAAAGCAGAACTGACTGTACTGAAAAAGACACTGGGAGCAAACACAGAAAATGCAGGGAGCAGAAGGCTTTAAATAGACTAGCATTAGTCTTCTCAGAGAGGTGAAAGAATAAATTATATTCACAAAACAGGAATAAGATACAGTCAAAAGAAGACTATTCAGGTATACTGGAATATTAGAAATTAAAAATATTACAAAAGAAATAAAAGAAATCAAAAGGTAAGTGAAAAGATAAAGTTGATGAATTCTCCCAGAAAGCAGATTATAAAAACAAATGAGTAAATGAAAATTGAAAACCAATGTAAGAGAATTAGATAAACACCCTGACATCCAAATAATAAATTTTTAAAAACCCCACAAAACATAAAAAGATGTTATCAAAGAATTAACACAAGAAAAATTCCTAGAACTGAAGGACATGTGTTACCAGATTGAAAGAGCTCAGTGTGTTTCCAGACTGAAAGGGTCACAGAGTACACTGCTCAATGAAAAAAAAAGGACTCACAGCAGGATACATCATCATGAGATTTCAGAATTATTGCATAAAGATCCTAAACACTTCCAGAGATTAAACAACAGATCATGCATAAAGAACAGGGAATCAGAACGGCACTGGATTTCTCAACAGCAACATTGGAAGCTAGAAAAAAACAGAGAAATGCTTTTGGAATTGTGAGGAAAAATAATTTCCAACCTGGGATGCATTACCCAACTAAATTATTAATCAAGTGTCAAAAAAGAAATAAAGATATTCTCAGATATCGAAAGTCTCAAAATATTTTCCTCTCACGCATCCTTCTTCAGGATGAAAAATTATTATTATTATTATACGTGTTCCACCAAAATGAGAGAATAAGCCACAGGTGGGAAGACATGGGAAGCAGGCCCAGAAAGAAGTCCAAATTGAAGCAGGAAGATAAAAGGCTCCAAAAAAACTGCTGCCAAAGAAAAAGAAAAAGAGAGAAATAGAGAGAAAGAGAGGAAAGAAATCCTAGATCACCTGATGTGTTTGCATATGTACACAGATGTTTCATATATTTGTCAGAGACTTGTATGTAGTATATGGAAATTAAGCAAATGAAAAACAGAGCAATTAACTCTAGGAGAAACAAATATATAAAAAAGAAAATGCAATTATAGTATTACAGGGCACATATAAAGAACTAGCAATTAGTGAGCAATACTAAAACAGTCATAATAATGTCAATAAATATTAAATCGCAAATTATGATATAACAATATTGGGGGGCTATGGAGAGGTAAAGTGAGTATGCATGTGTCTGGGTATGTGTGTGGAAGTAGTGTGTAAGAGTTATATCTTTACATTCCATAGTAAATAATGTCTAAAATTTAAAAATCAAGAAAGAATATTATATAAAAATATAGTGTTAAATAATGGAAGAAATGGCTTAAGACTTAAAAATGGAAAACAGGAATTAGGTGTGCAGCAAAGTAGGGCTGTCTTTTGGTATGAGCCTCATAATATTTTCTGTTTTATTAGTCTTTGTGTAAGTACTGTTTTGACAAAAACAACAAATTAGAAAAACAAAACATCATTTTTACCTGTCCAAGCTCTTCATTCAGATCAGAAGTATTGACTTGTGCTTTCTGATCTGATTCTTCATGATAGAGATCAAGATCCCAGCCAATAAAAAACGATCCAAGAAATTTCTGCATTTCTACTGTCACGTATAATGAAATTGGAATGATGAAATTGTAGAGTACCAAAAAAGCAAGGAAGTCTGAAATAAATCTCAGAATCTACAAAAAGAAATTTTTTTTGATAAGAGAAAATATATGAGAATTTCTTCAGTATTACTGAAGAAAATTATCAGAAAGTTTCATGTCTAAACAGACAATCAACTACACTGAAATTCACTTATTGAACTCTCTTATTAACACATTTCCTTTGGTTGTTTTGTTGCTCATTAGAATCTTGAACAAAGTGAAAAAAGAAAAGGTTAAATTCAAATTACTTAATTTATTACTTCAATGGCATAGAAGTACCACATTCTAACACACACTCTGTGAAAGGTAAAATAACTAATTGTGAGTAATACTGAAAATATGTTCCTATGATTATCTGTTTTATGGTCTCTTGAGATTCAAATTTGTCTCCAATATTTGTATTTTTAAAGTGAAATTTGGAGAAGAACTATTTACCAAAATTGCAGGTTAAATTCTCTTGGTAGTCCATATTTAATCAGTTTAAAACTTTATATGACATAATTTGTATTACTACTTCATACCATTAATAGACGGACAGGAAGACTCCTTGAATTACACTGACAGAATTGAAAATAAATCAACCTACTCTTTAATTCACTTATACAGTAAATGGAATAAAAAATTGAACTTGTAGTACTGAAATGGAATGTCAATGGAAACGATTTAAATTTTTGTGATCTCTTGTAACTATTCAAGTCATGCCATAGGGAATATAAGTACTTACACCCTAACATGCCAAAGGCATATAACACTACAAACATGCTGGCTACTCTTCGTTTGCAGTGTCCTTCTGTTACCTTTCAGTAGTAATTGTTTAAGGAAATCAAAGTAGTCATTCCTATCAGAAGTCAGTACCAAAGCAATAACTGTGCCAAAGAATAAAGTTTCCTTTACAGGAGTCAAGAACACCATAAAATACCTTACTACTATTTCTTTGATGTTCTGTTTTTTGGTTATACCAAGGTTCATCCCATTTTTCTTCAGCTTGCCATGTATATTTCAAGATAGTACTGATGATGGCTTCAGCAATAAGGATTATGAGATAAATGATCAAAAATGTGTTCATTGACCTGAAATGAGAAAAAGAGAATGTAAAACATACCAATTACATGTTATTATATTCATCTGCTTGGAAATTAATACTGGAATTAAATAAGATAGAAAAATATGTAAGATATTACGGTAGCTATTTAAAGGACACAGTCTGTTTTTAAGAAATGATCATTCAATAGAATCTATTTACTAGCCATAAAAGAACCAATACGTAAGATTACAAACCTACTTACTATAGTTAAGCTACTGTTCAAAATGCTTATAGTATATAAACATAAAAATGATTATTTTTGACCTCCTCTTTTTTTTTAAGATACACTTTTTTTTTGGTGACAAAGATTGGCCCTGAGCTAACATCTGTTGTCAATCTTCCTCTTTTTTTCTTTCTTTTTTTTTCTCCCCAAAGCCCCAGTACAAAGTTGTATATCCTAGCTGTAAGTCCTTCTAGTTCTTCTATGTGGGATGCTGCCACAGCATGGCTTGATGAGCAGTGCCACGTCTGCACCCAGGATCCCAACTGGCGAACCCCAGGCTGCTGAAGTGGAGTGCACGAACTTAACCACTCAGTCACCCAGCCAGTCCCCCAGCCTTGTATTTTGAGATCTTGCTACACTCACTTATTAGTTCTAATAGTTTTTTTTGTTGAATGCTTATGACTGTCTATGTGAAAAATCATGCGTCCTCAAGTAGGGACAA
Source organism: Equus quagga (assembly GCF_021613505.1). NCBI lineage: Eukaryota > Metazoa > Chordata > Mammalia > Perissodactyla > Equidae > Equus > Equus quagga. The sequence continues at coordinate 38,679,325 of NC_060270.1, forward strand.
TTTTATGTCTTACTTTCTAATATTTATGCCTTTATTTCTTTGTCTTGTGGAACTGATAAGGCTTCTAGGATAATGTTGAAAAGAAGTGGTGAGATTGGCTATTCTGGATACAAGTCCTTTACAAACTATGTGCTTTGCAAATATTTTCTCATGGTCTGTGGCTTGTCTTTTCATCTTTCTAACAATGTCTCTTGAAGTGCAGACATTTTTAATTTTGATGAAGTTTAATTTAACAAAACCAAAATAATATACACATCCATAGTCATATTTGTGTGTAAATAAATGGAAATAGACAGTTTTCTTACTTTTCCACTGCAGATCGTTTCTGTGACTTGCTCTTGTAATTTAATGCCATCTTAGTTTCCATTCCAGTGTAGACAGCAACACCTGCAAAAAAAAAGTCTTTTTAAAAAATCCTCTAGGATGTTTCACAAGAGAAGTGTACTCACTAGCATGAAAGCATCTAAGAAAATGTATTATCTGACAGTTGTTAGAACGTGGCTTTCCTTTAAGTCTTTTCAGAGTGTTTAAAAGGCTTTCCAAGTCCAGTTTGGGGGAACTGCAATCACTCAAGCTGCTGGATGGAAGGCATGGTGGTTCTGTTCTTCAGTTATAACTGAGACAGCTGAATGAAACAGATATTATTTGAGTTGGGATTGATGGAGGAAAAGGATTTGGAAAGATAAAGGTGGCAGGAAAGGCCATTAGAGATAGAGCAAACAATGTTAACAAAAAGAGAAATGGAATAGTACTTTTGTTAGGTTGGAACAATGGATGGAAGTCAGAGTTTGAAAGGTCCTGAAAGTCATAATCTGGAGTCTAGACATAATTTCATAAGTACTGAAGAGACAGTACGGAAATCTGTTAGAGTAAATGAAGTTAACACAAGGAAAGTGCTGTTGTTAAAATTTGTGCCTATGTGAATAACTTTGAGATGAGTGAAAATGACAGTAATAATGGGAATTAAACTGGGGAGTGAATGAAATTAGGCAAGACCAGCCTTATAAACAAAAACTTTGGAATTAGACCTTGGTTTGAATGCTAGTTATTAGTTCTGCATCCTTGGGCAAGTTATTTAATCTCTCCGCGTCTCAATTTCCCCATCTTTAAATGGGAAAAAGAATACCTCATAGAATTGTTGTGAGGCTTGTCTGACAAATTAGTAAAATGCCTAGAAAAAGACAAATGATCAAAAAATGTTCATGCCCATCCCTAAATACTAAGATTTGAGAAGCAGTGTAGGATTCATCGTGCCCTCTTCCTAAGGATTTGTCCTGGAACTTTCACCATTAGAATTATTCCCTGGGGCCAGCCCTATGGCATAGTGGTTAAGTTCGGTGCGCTCCACTTTGGCAGCCTGGGTTCTTGGGTTTGGATCCCAGGAGCAGACCTACATCACTCCTCAGCCATGCTGTGGTGGTGAGCCACATAAAAGTGGAGGAAGACTGGCACACATGTTGGCTCAGGGCTAATCTTCCTCAGGCAAAAAAACAGAAGATTGGCACAGATGTTAGCTCAGGCCTCATTTTCCTCAGGAAAAAAAAATTCCTTAAAGGCAGGGATTATAACTCAAATGACAAAGGGCATTGAAATTATGGAAATGCAAGAAATCATCCAGAATGATACAACAGAGAGTGGTGCTGCTGAGGCAAATAACAGCAGACCCGTCTAAAGGCATTCAAATACACATTTTCTTTTACGAGTGTGAAAGCTGTTACTGTTAGAGAGGTGTGTTAAAATATAGGCTTACATGAAAGGATCTAAAAGCTCTGGAGGTTTTCTCTGGCTTCTGCCGTCAGAACATTATTATGGTTTTCTTTTTTAAATTGTGGTAAAATAATATATAACATGCAATTTATCATTATAAAGTGTACAATTTAGTGGCACTTAGTACATTCACAATGTTGTGCAACCATCCTCACCATCTAACTTGAGAACATTTTCATCACCCCTAAAGAAAATCTTGTACCCATTAAGCAACCATTCCCCATTCCCCACCACTCCCTGGCCCCTGGGAACCACTAATCTACTTTCTCTCTATGAATTTGCCTATTTTGGGTATTTCAAATAAATGGAATCATACAATATATGTATGGTCTTCTGTGTTTGGCTTCTTTCACTGAGCATAATGTTTCAAGGTTTATCCATGTTGTAGCATGCACCAGTACATCATTTTTTATGAGTGAATAATATTCCATTATATGAATAGTCTTCATTTTGTTTATGCATTCATTAGTTGATGGACATCTGGGCAGTTTATATCCCTTAGCTACTATGAATAGTGCTGCTATGAACATTCTTGTCCAAGTCTTTGCTTAAACAGTTATTTTCAATTCTTTTGAGTATATATCCAGGATATATCCTCAAATTGCTGGGTCTATAAGGTAATTCTACATTTAACTTATTGAGGAACTGCCAAAGTGTTTTCTACAAAGGCTGCAAGATTTTACTCTCCCACCAGCAACATATGAGGATTCCAATTTCTCCACATCCTCGCCAACATTTGTTATTTTCCGTTTTTTAAAGTACATGGATTTCTTTATCAGAGAGAATACTGAGAGATAAGAGATAGTACAGGTAATAGGAAAGAAGAGAATGAGGAAGAGGACCTCAAAAGCTATAAATATTCAGTGAATAACATAAGCTGGCTACTATATGGAGGGCCATTCCTGAAATGGGAGGAGCTAGTTGACAGCTAAAGGCTATCATCAACTTTACAATTTCCCTAGAGTTGACTCAGAGCATAGTGAATTAACTTGTATCTTCAACACGGGAGCACTATGTATTTATCCTTTTGATTCAGTCAGTATATGTCCCAACAATACCTCGTATATAGTCATAGGTCACTAGGAATTTGTGGAACAAACGAATGGATAATTGAATGAGTCAGCAGTTTTATTAATCCAAGCTAAGAATAATCATAATGGAATTATACAGATGGCTTATTGCACCCAGGATGCTAGATTATATTGGTTCTTATCCACCATTAATAGAAGTGCCAGAATTATCTTCTTAACACTCAGTTTAGTTTCATAAGTACTCACAAAGAAAACGAAAGAGCAAGGTTCTAGTTCATTACTCAAAAATAGGGATTAACAAGAAAAAATACAATACAAAATTATATTAATACAATCTTTGTAAGAAAATTATCACAGACAACATTTAACTAAGTAGTAAATTATCCAACCAAAAGACCACAAATGCTATTCTTTAAAATATACTTCATATACAGCATCAATATGAATCCATAATTAAAAATTTCCAATGTATACAAACCAAAAATTTCTTTTGTGTTTTTCAGTCTGGCTCCACGAAGCAAGAGACTCTCTGGCCCCAGAGGTCTAGGGGAAAAAAATAACCAAAAGCATTGAAGATATTAAAAATTCAATTACATTCTAAAATGGCATCTTCAGCAGACGGTACTTGAGCTATTGTTACAAGACTGCTTTCATATAAACCCCAAATCTCAGCTACTTAAAGCTGCCTAGGTCAATCATGAGGTTAGTTACCATAACAACAAATATCTGCTTTAGCATTTCAGTCACTTTAAGATCAGTGGCTCACAAATAAGATTATGCCTGTACACAAACTCACAAAGCCACCAGTTTCAAAATTTTTAAACATAAAACACAGCAAAATGAAAGATTAATAAGCAATGAGTTTAAAATGTTTAACAGAAGATGAAATTTTGAGTAAAATTAATCAAGTTTTCAAAGGGAAAATTCAAAATTAAAATGCAATGTAAACATAAGTTACAGTATGATTTGTGTATAAATGCATGAGTCTGCACAATTAAAATTACACTGGATTATAAAACATAATGTAGTAAGTGAGTTAGTACTTTTTCTAGATCAACACTAAAACTTGACTACTTGCATTGCATACTTCTTGGAGCACGGGTCTTCTTGGTGTTTGAATTTCTCTCCATTAAGGAGATATAAAACGAGAAGGAATAACTAGAAAGGAAATTGTATTTTCTTAGTGATAGCAAAATGATAAGACTCTGTTATGGATAAGTAAAAAAGCCTTAATTTTGTCGATATTCCTTATGTTTTTCTGAAACATACATACACAGTTATCCAAATCAAAGAGAATCTGAACCAATTCTGAAGATGTCTGCAAACCCAAAGACTCTAAAAAATTCAATGAGGTTAACAAGTATGGTTTTATTAGATAGTCATATTTGGAGTACACTCCACAGATATTCCAAAACCAATTATTGACGAGTCATAAAATAGCTCTTTTTCACTTGGTGTTGGTTCCAACAGTGAACAGAAAAACCTTGAGCTCACATTGGCATACAAAATTGGGACATAATGATAGAAAGCTTCAAATTAAAAGACAATTCATCATTTCACTCAGGTTGCTTGAGAAAAGAACACAGCTCATTTTTATCAACCATTCTAGGGGCTGAGGTAACATAATTGATCTTTTCCTTTAGCAGCCATAACATCTTAACGCAGTTAAGACTATGTATCCACACATGTATTCTACTATGTCGCTATAGAAATCAAAATAAAATCCAGTCACAGTTATTCAGCAGGGGTCCTACACTTACAAACACCTTGTTACAGAGCTTATTGACTGTGTTCCTATGTTAACGTTTATTAAAAATGTGAATCAGTGCTGATGCATGTTTTTGGTGGCTTGCCTTGAAAATTTCATTAAACAAATGGTAACTCTTTATGTCAGTGACTTATTTCATGCAACCAGTATAAACTGAACATGTCTCCAAAAAAGAATGCTAATTTGATTAGAAGTTCAAGGACTGATTCCAAGATTTATTCTAAATTCAGCTTTGTGGTCATGAGTAACAATGTAATCTCACCCTATCAGCGAATCTTTGAAATAACTCAAAGCCTTCTTTCATGTAGGTGCCAGAAATTAACCTGAATATTGAGGAAATACAAACCAAAACAACCAGCCAAACAAAAAGTGAATCAGAAGAGTAAATAAGAGGTTCTGGATTGGACATTAAATACTATAGTTTGTGCTGAATGATTCTGAAATGAAGAAGACCATAACATTTATACTTGCTAAACATTATATAAAATACGCTTTTTTATTCCAGACTTTAAGTGTGGTGGGTTTAAAAGTGTAAGGATGTGAATAAGAATGGCTATGTTTTCTCTTATGTAACTACCTAATATCACTGGGAAAAGAAATACAAGTACACAAATAATCTTACTAAATTATTTTGATATCATTTCATGGGATTTGTTTCATCCTCACTTGCTGCTACTGCAAATTACCAGAAGATAAAATACTAAATGCTTTAAATTAACCCTTTTGCATCATATGCTGCTTACTTACCTAATCTCCCTTTAACTTGATTTTAGTCCCTCCTCCAAACAATTCTCACTTAAAAGTAATTGGGTAATGCAAATTTATTCTTACCTTACAATTTCTTCCATTCTTTGAGTTATTATCATCCGTCCCATGAATCTATCAAAGAATTCACCATGTTACAAAAAAAACAATGATATATTACTTATGACATCAATGGGCAGAAATTTTACGTAGCTTTGGCACTATTCTTATACATGAAAAGAAACCAACTTTTTGAAGATACCAATGGTCCAATATTTATATTAGAAATTACAAAAGTAAATACTTATCAGTCACCAAGCTTTCAAATATTTAACATTCTTGCCATGTCCACTCCAGCTCTGAATGAGGTAATGAGTGAAAAAATGTTTTCAAAACAGCAATGCAAAATTTATATATTACTATTAGTTTGTTCACATGAGAATTTCTAATTGCTACACAAAGATGCATACATTATGTAGCTAACAATGAATGCTCTACACATTTCATCACAGTTTACTAAATAAAGCCTCCTGTGACCAGAATCATTCATTCACTCATTCATGCATTCATTCATCCAACAAATATTCACTGAGCAACTGCTATGTGTGAGTTAAGTGGTGGGGATACAGCAGTAAGCAAAAACCTATTGGTGAAATCCAGAGCTTCTTTAACTTTTGGTTGCCTGAAATCTAGAATGAGTGGCCTTTTATCACAGTGGACTTTCATAGCCTGGCCTTTCAGCACCAACTTCCACTACCACCACAGCTCCATAGGATAGAGTTAATTCATGTGTACAATTACTTTCTACTACAGTGGCAAGTAAATTCTGAGTTGAAGCAAATTCTAGACACAGCTTCACGTTAATCATTTAACTAGGCAAAGAAATATTAAGCATTCCTTTCCAAAAGTCCCCTATCATTCCTCCTGTTTCCAGGTCACAGGTGATTTATCCCTTGTAGACTTTAGCTTCATTGTTTCTTGCTAATCTCTTACTTTTACTTCCTTCAGCTCCCCATATCAGGGAGAAGTATTTTTTTTTTATTACCTCCACTTAATGGAATTTTACCTAGCCCTGGTTCCAGTCTCAACTTTGGATTTAGGTTCAAAGAACCAATTCAGCTGGTGTCTCCCTAGGCATCTTTCACAGACGATGTGTGATCAGTCTTTAGAATTTCCTGAGCTGAATTCCAACAAAAGATCTGCTTTCCTTCATTTTATCTGTCCTGTTAGCCTTGATTCTAAGGCACTCTTATATCTGTTCACACCAGTTCCATGCTGAATTAACTCATCTTGCACTTTCCTTAGTCCTTTCTCCAACCCACATTTTGATTTGTTTCAAAGAGGAAACAGCTTTATTATTCTCTTTTCTGATTATAAAGACTACACACACTCAAACAGATACATTTTATAAACTGATTCAGACAATATAAAAAGACACCAAAAGGAAAATAATCACTGGTAATGCCACTACTCAAATATAAACACCTAGTAATTTGGGGTACATTATCCAGGAGGTTTTTTTCCATGCACATAGAGATAAATATACATATATGTTAAAAACAAAAATAGGATCACACTATAAGTACTATTGGCAACTGCCCACTCTTAACACGTCCTGTCAAAAACATAGGCCTATATCATTACTTTTAATGACCACACATAGAACTGCATTTGGGGGTTACTGCATTATTTATTTAAATAATTCACTCCTGATGAAAGTTTAGGTTTTTTCCAACTTGTGGACAGTCTAAACAATGTAGCCCTAAACAACCTTGTTTATATATCTTTTCCTATTTTCATTAAGATAATTCCTCAGAGTAGAATTTCATTAGAAAAAATTCTTAGAAGTGGAAGTGCTGAGTCAGAATCTAAAAAATAAAGAGGTGAAAAGAATAGAAAGAAAGAACTAAAGGAGCAAAGGAGCCAAGGAAAGAGGAAATGGTGAGTACTGTGAAAGAGGCGCCTGCTGGAGGCTGCTCCTAAACAAAAGGCTCTCCTCGTTTTTATTTCTCCCAGTGGTTTGGCAGAAACCATTTCTTTTCATACTCTAGCCTCTCTCAATAAGCTATTAAAGTTTTTTAAAAAGGAACAATGTAACCCTAATTAATAAACAGGTAATTGGGAAGAAATTGACAATGTCCAAAGGGGAGAAATTAATAAACAAACATAGAAAAATGCTTAGCAGTTCTAACAAAAAATGAATCAAAAGTAGCATTTTAAAACTATTATCTACAAAATTAGCAAAACTTTTAAAACCATAAAACTTAAGTTTTGAAATTATAAAAATCTCATAAAATTACACTTTGCTCATGTCAATAAAAATTCATCTAATGCTTTTGTAAAGTAATGTGTCAGTATGTTTTTAAAGGCCAAATTCTATTGGGGCTTTAATCCAATAATTCCACGTCTGCAGCTCTGTCTGTTCTTAAGGAAGAATCTAGTACTAGATTATAAACTGCAGGAGGCAGCAGCTACCATTGTTTCTTCACTGTTGTATTCTCAGTGTCTAGCACTATGCCTCAGTTCCTGGACGCACTCAATAACTGACGAATGAATGGACAATAAAAATGTTCACACATCTTTTGATCAAGTAATAATTTGGAACTCTATCATTCATCCATCCATTCAATGGATATTTATTGAGTGTCTACTACATGCCTGGTACTGTTTTAGGTACTTCAATTCAATAGTAAAGTGACACAAATCTTGCTGGCATATATCATAGTGAAGTAACTTAATAAAAGGGAAAACTTAAGTGCACAAATTAAGTATATAAAGATATTTATTCTTTCAACTGTCAACAAATATATAGTAATGCCTCTTATATGCCAGATCCATTTTAGGTGCTTGAGATACAGCAGTGAACAAAACACACAAAGATTCCTGCCCTTGAGTTTACAATTTTAGTTAGAGAGAGAGATAATAAGCAATAAACATAATAAGTAAATTACATAATCTACTAGAAGGTACTATGTGTTATGAACGGGGTAAGAAGGATTAGGTTGCAGTATTAAATATTCAAAGTAGGCCACACTGAGGAGGTGATTTAAGCAAAGACTAGAAGGTGGAAAAGGAGTTAGACAAGGAACAGCTAGTGAAAAGGTGGGAGTGGACATGGCATGCTCAAGGGAAAATAACGAGGCCATTGTAGCTGGAAGATGAGCAAGAGGGAGCAGGGTCAGAAGTACGGCCAGAGAAAGGCTGAGGGTGGGGGTAATTAGTAAGGTCATATAGATTATTATAAAGACAGGGGTTCTGACTTGCAGTGAGATGGAAAAGCCACTGCAGGGCTTGAGCAGAGGAATGAAATGATCTGACTTACATTAGAAAGGATCACTCTGGCTGCTTTTGTGAGAAAAGACTGCAGGAGAAAGCAGGGAAAGCAGAAAAACCAGTAAGGATGCCTTTGACAGCAGTAATCCAGGCAGATGATGCTGGGTTGACCAAATTAGTAGCAGTGAAATTGGTGAAAGATGGTCAGATTTTGAATGTATTTTGAAAGTAAACCGATGGACTGGGATGAGATGTGGTGAGAGGAGGTGAGCAGAGAGGAGCTGTGGGGAGTTATGGCTGACCCCAAGGTTTTTGGCCTGAACAACTGGAAGGATGAACTGTCATCAACTGAGATGGGAAAGGCTGTTAACTGAAAGAGTTTTGGAGGGAAAATGAGGAGTTCAGTTTCCAACATGATTAATTTGAGATTCCTACTAAATATCCAAGTGAAATTGTGGAACAGAAAGTTAGATATAAGAGTCTGGAATATGAGAAAGAAGTCTGGGATGGAGATATAATCTGGGAGTCATCAACATGTAGATGGTCTTTAAAGCCATCAGCTCAGATGAGATCTCCAAAGGTTGAAAGCAAAACACACAGGCAGAGAAGGGAAGAGGACCAAGGACAGTCCTGGGGCACTCTAACATCAAGCAGTCGGGGAGAAGAGGAGAAATCAGCAAAACAGATTGAGAAGGAGGGACTAGCGAAGTACGAGGAAAACCAAGATAGTGGAGCATCCTGAAGCCAAGTGAAGTAACTGTATCAAAGAGGAGGGAGTGATGAACTAGCTAACCACTGGATTTTGAATTGGTGAACTTCTTTATAATAAGGCGCTATGTAATATTTGTAACAGCAAAACAATGGGAGAGTTGGGTATTGAAAGATTAGGGAATGGTTAGGTTCTGGGACATTTATTTAGGACTATTATGCAGCAACTGAAAATGATCATTAAGAATACTACACAGTAAGATGGAAAATACTCTTTTTTTTTTTTTTACCAGTGTGGTGCTGTTTTATTTTTATTTTTTAATTTTTTTGGTGAGGAAGATATGCCCTGAGCTAACATCTATGCCAATGTTCCTCTATTTTGTATGTGGGATGACTCCACAGCATGGCTGATGAGTGGATTAGATCTATGTCAGGATCTGAACCTGTGAACCCTGGCTGCTGAAGTGGAACACACAGAACTTTACCCACTCTGCCATGGGGCTGGCCCCGGAAAATAGGGTTTTCTTACATCACAAAAGCAATCCATATTCTTTCAAGAAATATTAGACAGTATGGAGAACAAAAAAGGTATTAAAAAGCAGCTGAAATTCTACCATCAGGAAATAACTACTAACATTTTGACATGTAATTTCTTGAGGATTTTCCTTTTCTCTGGACCTATCTATTTTTCTATCTTGCTACTTAACTACCTATCACATTTCTTTGTATATAATTGGGATCATACAAACGCTACAACTCTGTATCTTATTTTATTTTAGTATGTTCCTATGTCATTAAATTCTTGGAAAACATCATTTTTATTATCTATACACTTCATCTTCTATCTGTACCACATACTCATTTAAGTATTCTCCTACTTGGACCTTTTTTATTTTTTGAGGAAGATTAGCCCTGAGCTAACATCTGCTGCCAATCCTCCTCTTTTTGCTGAGGAAGACTGGCCCTGAGCTAACATCCGTGCCCATCTTCCTCTAGTTTATATGTGGGACGCCTACCACAGCATTGCTTGCCAAGCGGTGCCATGTCCGCACCCGGGATCTGAACTGGTGACCCCCAGGCCGCTGAAGCAGAATGTGCAAACTTAACTGCTGCACCATGGGGCCAGCCCCCATACTTGGAAATTTAAAATGCTTTCAAATATTTCCCTTTTATATAGCATATAGTAAAGTGAAAAAATACAATGCTATGTATATAATGTCTTTACAGTTATGAGATCCTCAAGGATGGAAACTAAGCTTAGTCATCTTATTTATCATCTATCATAATGAGCACAGAGGTGCTCAATGATAATTTGATGAATGAATGAATAAATAAAAACAGCAATAAAGTTTTTAAAGTAGTGATATAATTAATTATGAGTTATCTTTCTATTACAGAAGTCTTCTGTAGTAGTTACATTTATATTTAAAACAAAATATGGGGCCGGCCCAGTGGCACAATGGTTAAGTGCGCACGTTCTGCTTCAGCGGCCCAGGGTTCGCCAGTTCAGATCCCAGGTGCAGACATGGCACCGCTTGGCAAGCCATGCTGTGGCAGGCGTCCCACATATAAAGTAGAGGAAGATGGGCACGGATGTTAGCTCAGGGCCAGTCTTCCTCAGAAAAAAGAGGAGGATTGGCAGCAGTTAGTTCAGAGCTAATCTTCCTCCAAAAAAAAAGGTTTTTTTTACTTTTGCCCCATTTTCCAAGAAAACGTAAAAATCATCCACCAAAGCACTTATCATATTTGATCTCATATTACTCTTATGCTTGCTTAATGTTGCATTATTTTTTAGTTTTTAATAATTTTTTTAGTAATTCATCGTCTGAGACCAGTAAACAATAAAAATCTTAAAGTTCTAAATTCTTCACAGTTAAATCTATTTTAAAGTTTAAATGCTCTTAAAGCACAGGACTCCAAATTTTTATAGTTAATTGGAAAACTCTATACTGCATTTGACTTTGATGAAAATGCAAGATTTTTATAACATCACAGAGAAAACTCCATTAAAAATATATTGATCCAGAACAAAGATATGCAAGAGATTTAGAAAAGCTAATGACTAAGGATAAGATTTTGAAACATTTCAACGAACAGAGGAGGATATATAACATGACAAGAAGCTGAGGGTGACTTTTTATAATTTGGTTATAATTTACATTCTATGACCAGCTATTTAGTAAAAATGAGTTTAGTTTCTCATATAAGTCTCTAATAATAAAAAGTTGTTTCCATTCCATAGCCCATAATAATTAGCATATCACTGAAAGATGACTTACACGGTGTTTAATAAATTATAATATTAAAAGTAGTTAGTTCCTAGTGAACACAACGACATAGCCCTTGCCTTCATGGAGTACACACACACACACATCATTAGCTTATTTTCTTCTAAGGAAATAATCTTACTTCTCCTATAACTACTATTACAGCTATAAAATTTACTATTACAGTTAAAAAGCCAGGTCAAACTGAAGTAGAAGGTAATGGGAAGGAAGGTGTGATTAAAAGCACTGCTTTTTTAATTAATACTTTGGCTTAGAATTTTGGCAAACTCTGCTTTTAGTGTCTTTTTCCCCTTAAGTGATCTCCTCTTCCTCCCCTCAATCAAGTCTTTATTTAGCTAAAGATTTCATTGTATGTTTACGATTGTAACAACAGGATCTGTAAACAGGATTTAAGATTTTATTTTTTCCTTTTTCTCCCCAAAGCCCCCCGGTACATAGTTGTATATTCTTTGTTGTGGATCCTTCTAGTTGTGGCATGTGGGACGCTGCCTCAGCGTGGTTTGATGAGCAGTGCCATGTCCGCGCCCAGGATTCGAACCAACGAAACACTGGGCAGCCTGCAGCGGAGCGCGCGAACTTAACCACTCGGCCACAGGGCCAGCCCCTGTAAACAGGATTTAAAACGAGTATGCTATCACACCATACCTGTACAAATCTGCTTCTGGCTGGTGACATTCTATGACAGCTTCAAGAGTGTCCAAACTGGCAACTGTTTGTAATACTGCTGTTTCTGGAACTGCCACATGTGTCTGAAAAAAAAAAAAAAAAAAGGATTAAATTGAATAGTTTCAGGATCCAAATGGGACACTGGATATGATCTATTTCAAATCTCTTTTACAGATGAAACCACAGCATTCTGCACTTGAGATCACTCAGCTAGACAGCAGAAGAGAGGAGAAAGAAGAACATAAAATAACAAGTAGTAAAAGGAGCTGCTGTGATTACCTGTCTATAGACGCTATTTGCAGATAAGGAAATTAAGTCTGTGTTAACAGTCACTACTGCTCCAAGTTTATTATAAGCTATTTAATAGGAAAAAAATGTGAATTTTCATCCTTGGTTGTACTCTGAAAACTGAGAAAAATTTAAATGTGTCCTCTATTTAAAAAAGCACCAAGGGCCAGCCCTGGTGGCCTAGTGGTTAAGCTTGGTGTGCTCCACTTCAGTGGCCCAGGTTCGGTTCCTGGGTGTGCACTTACACCACTGTCTGTCAGTGGCCATGCAGTGGTGGCAGTTTACATACAAAAAGAGGAAGACTGGCCACAGATGTTAGCTCGGGGAGAATCTTCCTCAAAAAAAAAAGCACCAAAATATTAAAAGATTATATTTTTCCTAAAAACACTTTCCATTTTTCTTTACCTTGACTTGACTAAACCATGTGAGGCTACCCTTGAAATAAACAAAAAACATTATTTCTTTTAAAAAACTTAATTTTTTGAAGTCTCAGTAATTTAAAAAATTTCTCCTTTATCATGTCAAACTTTATTACCTTAACCAAAGGAAAATATCACTATAACCCAAAGGCAGTCTGTTTACCAAGAGCAACACTTTCAAACATATACATGTACAAACCTTCAGGTTAGTTTCTCCATCTAAACTGGCAGTTGTAACGTGACAAGAACCATCAAGTCGATCTGAGGACAGAAGCACCAAATCTGCAGGGAAAATTTCATCTTTGGCTACTCGAACAATATCACCCACCTATGAAGAATTTTGGGGAAAAGTGAATATAGATTTTAAAAGGCAAGGCCTTATTTTTATTGTGTTCTAAACAAATGGCCTATCACAATACTTTAATGTAGGAAAGCAAGCTTTTAACAAAAATATAATCAGATTAGAATTTGTGATACCAAAATATAATTGATTTCTATTATTTACTAAATGTATACCCGAATGTTTTTTGATCTGGTTTTTACAAGGCCACCACTTCGAACAACATAAACAGGAGCTCCATTTACTTCATTATCTGAGTTATGTCGTAACCAATCTTCATATCCCTGTAAATATCAAAATAATAAAAAATACCATTTTTAGTATAATTAGAAGATACTTTTATCAAATAAGACAAAGAAACATAAAAACTTTCCCAAAACATTTCATTCACCAGAATTGCATTCGGCTATTTTGATGCATATAATCACAGGCATCTGACATTCATTCCTACTAGAAACACTCTATGCTCTTGGTTCTCATTACACATGTTCCTGGTTTTCATAGTACCTCTCTAACTACTGTCTCAATTTCCTTACAAGAGGCTCCTTCTATGGCACATTTATGGGCCCTTTTTTCACGCCTCACTTTCTCACCTACAAGATTTCTTCTATCCATGTGTCTTCAAAAATTCTGAAATTTATATCTCTAGCCTATATGTCTCTTTTGGACTCTAAATGTGACTATCCAACTATATGCTTACTATCTCCATTTTGATGTCTCATAAATATACCTAAACATTTCAAAACTAAATTGATGACATTATCCCGCAAATCTGTTGCATCTCCAATGTTCCCCATCTTGACAAATGACATCGCCATCTACTGAATTGTTCATACCAGAAATCTGGGGAGTCATTCTTGATTCCCATCTTTTCCGAACAATTCAATCAATAAGTTCTATGGCTTCTATGTACAAATGATATTTTAGTCATAAAATATAAATTCACAGAGCATTATAGACAATAAATACAAAAAGTTGAACAGATTTTAAAACCAAGGTTGAGTTCTTTTACTTACTTAAACAGATCAACAGAATTAATTATAACTTGTACTTCAAAAAAAACATGGTAGGCTATCATAAAAAAAGGACACAGACATAAGGTTTTCACAAAGAATCCTTTGATTAAATGTTAAGGAATGGCAATGTTTTTTAAGTGGAAAAGACTTCTTGTGCTATTTTAAAGAAAATTCAAGAACTCAGGGGTATAGCAAGAAGTACAGATAAAACAATATCCAAGAGATAACATTAAATGATAAAAGGTACAGAATGTGTTGTGCTCTATGCTACCATTTGTGAAAAAAATATGCTTGCCTATATGAACATTCTGTATAGATATCTAGACTAATGTACAAATAAATAATGGTTCCGGGGCTGGCCCCGTGGCCGAGTGGTTAAGTTCGCGCGCTCTGCTGCAGGCTGCCCAGTGTTTCGTTGGTTCGAATCCTGGGCGTGGGCATGGCACTGCTCATCAAACCACGCTGAGGCAGCGTCCCACATGCCACAACTAGAAGGATCCACAACAAAGAATATACAACTATGTACCGGGGGGCTTTGGGGAGAAAAAGGAAAAAGGAAAATCTTTAAAAAAAAAAATGAATAAATAAATAAAGGTTCCCTCAGGAGGAGAACTAGGAGACTGGGTGTTAGGAGCATAAGAGACTTTCACTATCTGTTATTTTGTAGTGTTTCCATTTTTTAAAAATATGTGGATGTATTACCTAAAAAATATTATAACACTATAAAATATAAAACAAATATTAAAGATTGCTTTGAAGTTCTATTTTTTTCAGGGAGAAACCCTTTGAGAAAGTATTCTTAAGATACTTAAATTATGTTAGCCCCATTTAAGATGTGGTAGGGTCAACTTTAGAGAAATTTGAGAGCCAAAACATCTTTTCTGAAACTGTAAAAAGAGCACATTTCCTTTTAAAGTCAGATGACATTAACAGGAGAGCAATAATAATAAAAACGTTATCTTTTTTAACACAAGTTTGCAAATTCTAACTCATCCTACATATTACTGTCAGATTAATATTTCCAAAACATTGTTTTAATTCATTATCCTGTTCAAAACCCCCTCAATAACTTTCAATGCTTACAGGAAAGAATCTTTCAGCCTCCTTAATTTAGTATCAACCTACATTTCCAGTATTATCTTTTAGTACTTTCCTGTACAGGGTCAAACATTAGTTAGACATGTCACTTCCCAAAATAGGTCTTGCTGTTTCTAGCATTTGAGCCTTTGCCCAAGTTGTTTGCCTCTCACCCTTTTCACCAATTGTCATCTTACCCATATTCCAAGTCTCATCTCTAATATTTCTTCCATGAAATCTTGATTATCCAGATGAAGTATTCCACCTTTTCTCTGAATACCTACAGATCATTGGTTCTCACTACTACCTTATTAAATTATAATTATTTTTGTATTTGGTCTTACTTTCCCTACTTTGTAGGTTTAAAGCTCATAAAGGGCAAAGACTGATATTTACCAGAGCACTGTATCTTGCATTATACAACTAGACAGAAGACTTAATATGCAAACATGGTTGGGAGAGGTTAAAAAAAACAAAACCAACAACTTCATTCATATAAAGTATAAATAACTGGTAATACAGCTTTTCCTATTTTGATAAAGGGCAAAGGGCAAAGGCAGACGAAAAGGGGAGAAAAGAAGAAGGGATATGGAACACGGCAACTTTTACTTTTACAATTTTTCCAAAATTTATTCTATTGATCTAAAATAATGGATTTACAAACTTGAACAGTACATTCTAGTATGTTGTATGTTTATTAAATGAGTAAAACTTAGGAAGAGTTGCTGCAAAAGAGAAAACTATCAGTCCTGAAATTGTTTCTGAGAAGGGAAAAAATCCTTATAGATCAAATTTCTCTTTGAAAATTACATGACCTTTCATATTTCCCCTTTTGCCTTAGTTGTCAGGAAGCTCTCAAGTAAATTTAGTACTTACCTGCAATAACCGTCCTAACATAGGTTTGAGGTATAATCTGCCTGCTTCCTACCTTTAGAATTTATGTGTTTTTACTTAACCTATTTTGCAAGGAGACAGGTTGTCAATTATTATTATATAAACTCATTTTGCAGATATAAATTCACCAGCATTGTTTCAATTCAGTGAATAGCATCACATTCCAATTAAACCCAGTCTTTATTAGGCCAAATATATACTGGGAAACCAGGGCAAAAAGTATCACAACATTTTACATTGCTTTAAAAAAATATATTCAATAGGTTCACTCATTCATTTATTCATCTATCAAACAAACATTTTTTGCAGGTCCAATATGTGCACGGCCTTCGTCCGGTCACTGGAAGCAAACTGGTAAAACAAAGACTCTGCCCTCATAGAGCTCAATACTCGAATGCAGGCAACAGATAAACTAATAAACATTTACTCAATAGAACAACAGGTAGTGACAAATGACACGAAGAAAAAAGACCAGAGCAGGAAATGAGAGAGTGACATGGTAGTCAGGAAAAGCCTAAGACATCCAAGTGGAAATGTTGCACAAGCAGTTGTATACGTACATATATCTGAAGTTTAGGGAATAGTTTCAGGATACATATAAATTTGAGAACCATCAACAGATACATGGTACTTTAAGGCACTAGACTAGATAAAATCACCTAAGATGAAACTATATACAGAAAAGAGGTCCAAAGGACAAATATGTGTACTCTGATGAAATAAATGACATCTGCAAAACCAAGTAGATATGTAATTGTATGAAGTAACTTGGATGCTTACTGACGTACACAAATTCTAGTCTCCAATAAAAGAGTTAAGAAAGGGAAATCAAACTGAACGAGAGCAGCAGCATTATACTCTGACACACTAGATACATCACGTAATTGTTCATCTATGGACTCCTCTTACCCTTCTTGTGTAGGTAATAAAGAATATACTCATCCCAGAATTATAAAATGTTTGTCAATTTTATTTCCATGTCAATTTAAACCTTATCTCTAAATCTTATAAAATGAAAATTGATATTTACTGAAGAAAATTCAATTCTCTTTCAGGCAGAAGGGATCATCTCTGTATAACTGAGCCTCCACCAAGATTTTTTGAGAAGTGGTAGTTATAAAGGCATGACATTTATACGAATTTACTTCTTACTCAGTATGTTTATACAATATTCCTGTTTTTCTATACCTATATTTTAATATCAATTCAAGATTTGGTTGAAGCTATTTCCCCTAGGGTTCTACTTTATGTAAAAATCAACTTGACCAAAGAAAGTTGTAAAAAGTAGGAATCACTACACAATTTTTATTCAAAATGTTCATGACAGAAGTACATGTTCCACTCCCTATAAACACATCTCTTTTAAATTTTATTTCCTTTAAATATTGCCTAACTCTACAAAGATAATTATAATTAAACTGTTACATATATAAATTGGTTAGTATATGTAAAATGCTTGTTTTTGGATGCTTCCTAGGTGTGTCAAGAGAACAACATATTTTAACAATGTAATCATTCCATGAGTCACCAGGTACATGAAATATAACAGAGAGGTTAAACTCAGTTTAAACTTACCATGTGCAACATCAAACAAATTTGCTGCTTTCTTATGGAAATTATTTTCACAAAAATAAATGTTAACTTTGAAGTGGAAATATTCAGCAACTTCTGAGTGACTTAGGGGTAAAACGATAGAAAGCCTTTCATACCTGCTTTATGGCGGTTACTGTTATCACAAAGAATAACGGAAGTCCACTGGTAATTGGACTGGTAGGTGTATCAATCATAAGCTAGATTTTAAAAAAAGAATGCAAAGTATTATATTCTTATATTGTGCACGTCACATTATTAACATCTAAAATCTCACACTTATTGGGAATTCTGAGAACACTATATAAAATGTTTATCATGGTCCAGAGTAAAAAGTAATAGGAGAGAATAATTATGCAGTGAGTATAGTTTAGTTCACAGGTTCACAAGTTCACTTAGCTTTTATATGGTGTTAGTAGAACATCCAAATCTATTGCATACCCACAAACATTGCCAGAGTGGACTCAGTCACTCTGCCTTCTTAACACAGAATACTTAACCTCTTCCTCAATATCTGCCTAGGCGGAGAGCTACAACTGCTCAGAATCTCATTTCACATTTATTTACCCATCCTGATAAACGCTCAAAAGTTTGTCAGCAATTTTTACCCTGGATTCAGAATAAACTCACCACTTAAGGAGAAAGAACAAGGAATGGGACCAAGGAAAGGGTTTTTTTCTTACAAGTGATTTTGTTACATCTAGTAGTGCCAGAGGGATACAGCTTGGAAAAATGATGCTGCAATTATTATCTAAATTATACAACTGAGGTTTCAATAAATTACTGGAGAAGTAAAGAAATTTTTCCTGTAGTTATATTTGGTTAGTTAGAACATGGATCTAGCAATTTATTAATGTTCCTTTACTCTGGATAGGTCAATTAAATTTGTTCTTTTCCACAGACAAGCTGAATTCCTGATCTCAGCTAGAGATATCACAAATGCATGTGTTATGTGGGTATAGTTTAAATATCTCACTTTTCTCAGAAAACTAAGCTGATTTTCTATTGATAGAAAATCAGAAAATCCTTCTCTGTTCATGAAGGAAAGCAATGTTCTTAAAAAGGAAATGTTTCCTCAAGCTTTAAAGTGATTACTTGGCAAGTTTTTTCTTCTTTGGAAATCCCAAGGTTCTCCTGAGAGAAAAGTTAGAGTTTATACAAAAATTCAATGCCACAATGAAAGAGACTGCTAAAGTATTATCAGAAAAGAATAATCTGTTTAAAAGAAAATGACAATCACTATTTTAAAATTTTGATTTATACTCAAGTTTCATAAGCTGTTGTCTTGATATTTTGATATTTTGGGAAAAAAAGCACAATGTGAAAATTAAGAAACCGTCAAACAGCTAGGAATGAATACAAATTTAAGTTAAGAAAATGGTCTACTGGATAAAAATCTATACTCATGGGGTTCTTAAGAATTTTTAAAAAATTTTAAATAGAAGCGAAATTTAAGGAATAAAAAAAAGAAAAGCCAAACAAAAACTTACTTTGTACAAAGATGGTTCCATAGGCAGAAATGTGCCAAAACATGTGCTGTATGTTAAAAATCAAGATACTTATGCTCTGAGGCAGAGTATCAGAAAGATGATATTATTTTTTGGCTTTGATTATGGTTATCAGCAACACAGCACATCAGTGATGAAACAAAACACAATTAATCTTAGAACTCATAGGCTATTTTTTTAGAAATACAGATGTGGTTTAAATCATTGTATTCACTGAATAAAATGGGGAAGCTCTGCAGAAAAAAACTGGTCCCAAAGTCAAATGATTTAGAATGCAATTTAATTTTTCCCTGAAGACATATTTTTAGAAATCACGTCTAGAAATTTAACAAACTATTGAGTGACAAAGCTTACCTGAACCAAAAATATAATAAGAAAATAAAAGTTTGCAACTCTTCTGAATTGTTCAAATAAAGTTTTTGGAACAAAATTCCACACAGTATACTAAAAAAAAAGAGAAGAGATTGATAAATTAATATTCAAAAATAATATATACTATATAGATGTAACAACAAGGAAAGTAAAATCCAGATTTACTAAGCCCTTAGACAAATTCGTGTAACTCTTGATGCCACAGAAACTATTTATCTGGTTTTTAAGAGTTTCAGGACTTTTTTCCTACTCTGTTTTTCTTTACAATATATTGGTAATTTTGGCATAATTTTTAAAAATGAGATAAAGTGGAACTTATCAATTTTGCTATTAAATTCTTGATTTTTTAGAAATTGAAGATGGCAGATCTAAAACAACATTTTAATAATTTATTTTGGACTTTGGTTACAGAAAACTAAATCTAATGCTAAAGATAAATAAGAGGTGATAGAAATGCTGATACTAGATACAATTTATTTCATACTTTATGTAGCTCATGTCAGAAATAGAGGAAATGGTATAATTATCCAATTATTCTTTAAGTGTGGAATATGAAAAAATAACCTAGAATGTGAAAAAGATTAAAAAATACTTTACATAAGTGATTACTGGTATAATCATCAAGAAAACCTCATAAAGGGCATCAAAATTTGTCACAATGTCAATGTTAAAAGTAAGATAGTAGAGTATAATGGTTAAGAACATAGATGGTAGGGGTTAAACTGCTGTAGTGTAAATCCTAATTCAAGGTCACTAAATGACCTTGGACCAAATCTCTCTGCACCCACTTTGACCTCCATAAAATAAGGACAATAATAACAATAATGCATAGGGTTGTTATAAAGATTAAATGAGGTAATTAATTTATGAAGCACTTAGACAGAACCTGGCTCATACTAATAGCTATGTAAGTGTCTACTGTTATATTATTAATCAGCTTATAAACCTATAACTCTATATTATAGGTGCAGGGTAATACAATTTTACTTGTGTCACTCACCACTTACAACACAATTTCATAAATGAAACAGGGAAACACTTTATAGCACTGTTACTTTACCCAACGTACCTTCTCCCAATAGGATGTAAGATCCCTGAGACTAGGGACATTGTTTTATTTGTTGCTCTATCTCAAGCATTTACACTCCCACTTGGTACACCACTGGAGATCAAAACTTTAGCAGAACAGATGAATATAGCTGCAATGGGCTTGTTTTTTTTTTTTTTTTAGATAACTACCCTGATGTCAGGCAATGAAGCCTTAATGGTTACTGATAAATTCAAGATTTTAAAGGAGGAGTTTACTTAATTTTCTCTGGTGCAATGTACAATGGTTTTGATTTCTGCAGTTTCATATGTCAAAAATTCACTTCTTAATTAGTTGTTTGAGACCTGAAACAGCCTATCCCATATGAACAATTTTATAAACAGGGTTAGGTTCCCAGAAGAGCTCACAAAAGCCTATTTGACCCAAGGGTATATAAATAGTACAATACCTAACAACCTTTCTCTCTTAGGTGAAATTACATTTTCAGTTCTAATCCGGGATACCTGAAACATATTTTCCTGTGGAAGTGGTAGCACCAGTGGTTCCAGAATTTGGGGATGGGAAATATGCTCAGGGCTCTAGAGAAAAGAGAGGTATATATTTACGGAAACCAAAAGAAGCCACTGCTCAATGTGTACAAGTGAGACTGTAACTCTGGGTCAAATCATCTCCAGCCATCTTAACTGGAGCAAAAAGACAGCTGTCCCCACAGGGGTCAAAGTATTCCACGTAACCTCCTCAGTCACCGAATCAAATGTTTAAAACTTTCTAGGAATTAAGTTGGCAACATTCTAAGTTTACATCAATCTGTTTAAATCATAACAGTGACAATATATTGTGTCCTCCAGAATCTTGAAAAGAGCAACTACATAAACTGTCAGTAAGGTCATTGGTTTCAGGATATTTTCTCTGGCTAGCTCAATAATACAATGGAAAAATTCAGAATAAATAAAAATTTCTTATGAACACTAGCTTACAAATATTAGGACTTACTGTTTCCAGGTTTTCTAAAATACAAACATATTAATAGACGGAATGAGTCTGAATTTCTGCTTGTCCTGTCATATACAGAGGAAGGACTCTAGTAGAATAATATCAAATACAAAAATATTTTAAGAAAAATAATGATTTATTATGCTTTAAAATTCTTTTAATTATTATGTAATAATGGCCAAGAAAAATGAATTAGAAGTGTAACCTCTGTGGTTATATATATGACTAAATAATTGACCTTTTTTCCTCCTAAGGTCTAACATTAGTAAGAAAACCAAAGCATAGCTATAGAATTAAATCTATTGCAAAGAAGTTTAAATTTAAGATAAGGCAGTTAATATGGTAAATTAAACTAAACAAAACTATATCATGCATCCACAATGTGCAAGACACTTGCACTATAAGAGGACAAAAGATAAGAAGTTTAATATTAAATAGAGGAGATTAAGAACAATTATCAGTAGCTGAATTACCAGTATTCAAAGATAAAGTAAATGAAGGAATACACAAATAATTAAAACAAAAGCAGTCAATGAGAGAAAAATTTAATGAAGAAGGTCATATTTGACATGGGCTTTAAGAGAGGAACGTTCAACAGCCTGAAAATGGCGCAAATAGAGGGAGAACATTTCAGGAAGGAAGGACAGCATGAACAAAGGCAGAAAGGAGGACAGTTCATCATGGCTTTTGGGATAGAAGGTAATACAGTCTGGAAGGAGTTTAAGACAACAATAGAGGAGTAGAAACGTAAAGGGAATAACAAGAAGTCAGCCTCATTTACGGTCAGGAAAAATTCCCGACACTGTCTATATAAATATTTACATTCTTGAAATTGTGGTCAAAAACATTTAATCCCCAAAGTTTTCCAGGACACACAGCCTGCAGTACAGGCAGAGGAGTTAAGTGGTCCTGTGAACTCCAGCAGATGAGAACTACAAAAACCAGATTTAAAAACACTATTCAAAATCCTAGACTGGGTCCAAAGCATAGATAGAAACTAAAAGAGAGTTTAATTTCAAAAAAACTGCAAATGGAAGGAGGATGAATTGTGAGCTATGGCTTCTCAGCACAGAGACGCTATCTAGTTCTCATAGCTATTGCAGGAAAACAGGAGGGAAAAACTACACCCTTATCAACAAAATATGACAGACATTAGAGTCCAGGGCTGGAAACGTAGCTCGAAATTTAAGGGGAAAATACTGGTAGTGAAAGGTCCATGAAAGCAAAATGACCCAAATTCAGAACATAAACTATCCAAACCCAGGCTGACGGCTAAACTATGCACTAAAAAGAAATGAACTACTGATACTGATACTTGCAACAACAAAGATGAATCTCAATAGTATTATGTTAAGTGAAAAGAAGTCAGACACAAGAGACTCGAACTGTGTAACTATTTATATGAAATTCTAGAGAACACAAAACTCTAGTTACAGAAAGTAGAGCAGTGGTTGCTAGTGCTAGAGGTGAGAAGGAGGGGGACTGGCTGCTAACATTTTGGAGCGATAGATATATTCTACAACTTGATTGTGGTGGTGGTCACATAATATTATACATTTGTCAAAACTCATGAAAGTGTACACTTTAAATTGGTGACTTTTATTGTACATAAATTATATGCAAAGTTTAAAAAAAAAACCAAAATTTTCAAAAAGGATTTTTATTTCTTGCACAATTTACTAAGAACTGTGTCATTAATTGAGAGCTCCTCTACTACCCTCGATTCTACTTCCCCTTCCTGCTCTTTGCTTTAGAACCACTGTCCAAAATGAGAAATGTCACCAACGCGTGTGTTGCATATGTAAATAATGGGAAGGCTGTAAAAAAGGGGCAGGCCAAAGGAACTACTGGCCTAAGATGACATCCTTGGGAAAGATGAGATCAGGATTAGAGAAAAAATATTAGTCACTCTGGAAGGGAGGGAAGGAGCAATGCAAAAATGTTTCTTAAGGTGGTCTATTAAGTAATAGCTATGATCTAAGGAGAACTCTATGATTAGTCTTTTTGATTTACATCCTCTACAACTACACTGTCCAAGACGGTAACCATTAGTTACAGGTGGCTATTGACATCTAATTTAAAGTAAATTAAAAATTAAGTTCCTCAGTCACATCAGCCACATTTCAATTCCTAAACAGACCTATTTGGCTAATGGCTATCATATTATAAAGCGTGGAAAACATTTCCATTACGAGAGAAAAGGCTATTGGACAGCATTACTCTACAATCTTCAGTTTCCAAATAAACTAAGACATCTTAAAAATAGAAAAAAGGAAACAAGGAAGAATATGTAAGAGTGAAACAGTACTTTGGTACTATAAAATGTTTACAGAAGAGTGATAAAATTGGAGGAAGTCAGACTTTAAAGTCACACAAAACTGAGTTCAAACTCCAAGCTCGTCGCTTACTAGTGTGCAACCCTGGGTAAATTATTTCCCAGCACTTCAACTGAAGAAACGAATACATAAAATGAGTATAACAACACTTTGTAAAAGCTATCTCAGAGTTGCTGTAAGGATTAAATGATATAAGAAGTACCTAATGAAGTGACTGACACATAGTATAAATATTAGTTCCTTAGTTTAATTCCAACTAAGGATAATTTTTAGCATGTTCGAAACCTGGTATTAGCAATTGGCAACTTCTTTTATTTTACAGTTCACAATTTTGATTAAGATAAATCTACCAACTACCATTTCCTTGAATTTTTAATGATATAAATGTATACTACAATACACAAATAAATCACTTTTCAAAACAAAATGGTATATATTTTTAATTAAAAAAGAGTTAATTCTTACCTTAGATGAAATGATCCGGTTATCTATAAATTTCTGAGGTGTGTAAAGGCCACTCTGAGGAAACCTGTTGGCTATGTAAATGGTTCTTGAGTCACTTTGATGTGGTGGGTCAAAACCCTGAGACCAAGCAAAAGAAAAAGTAATAATGGTCAACAAGGCTAGTTGTTACGATTCTTTACTGGTTTCATTTATTTATTTTTCTTTAAAGATTGGCACTTGAGTTAATATCTCTTGCCAATCTTTTTCTTCTTCTTCTTCTTCTCCCCAAAGTCCCCTAAAACATAGTTGTGTATTATAGTTGTAGGTCCTTCTGGTTCTGGTATGTGGGACGCCGCCTCAGCATGGCCTGATGAGCGGTGCTAGGTCCGTGCCCAGGATCTGAACCAGTGAAACCCTGGGCCACCAAAGCAGAGTGGGCGAACTCAACAACTTGGCCATCAGGGCAGCCCCTACTGATTTTATTTAATTGATTAGATTACACATATAATCACTGGCCTTGAACTGCATAGACATTCAATCTATTTAATTATTAGGAGAGGTAAGCCATATACTTTTTTCTTTCATAGGTAAACAGGCACATTATCTTCAGATATAAACCAACTTGATAATACTTCCAGTAATGAAAGACAGTCCATACTCTGTCAGAAACACCACCACAAGAAAAAAAAATCATACAGAAGACATACAGAAGCATTTGAGGACAAAGTTTCTTTCCTTCCCTTTCATTCCTGTGGGGTTTCTTGCTTTTTTCTTAGGATGGATTCCTACTCAGTGATGTGGAAAAGTCTCATGGAGCTCTGGCCTAGTCAGCACCTACCACATCTGATGACAAAAGTTTATATTTTATTTCTTCCACATCCAGATCAACTTGGTTTCAAAGTTCTTTGCTCCCAGAAGACTTACAATGCTTTGGGTAGTCTTGCCCAGATTCATTCTACAAAAAAAAATCATCTCTTTGTGCTAGTTACATTATCAATCGTCTCCCTGAAAAATGAATATATGTTATAATTCTAGCCTCAAGGTCCTCAAGACCATCTCTCAAGGTACATTTAGTAACGATCTCTAGTGGAAAAGTTTTCACTGGTGACAAGAATAGTGATATTTTATTCCTACAGTATTGTACTCTTTTCCTGGGTGGCAAGTAAGTCTTCAGTACTCTTTTGTAGACCTTGGGAACTCCTTGACAGGCTGAAAGCAATCATCAAATGCAAGACCTTTTTTGGGTTCTAATAGGCAATGATTTGAAATTTCTTAGATTTTCATTTTTTTCATGGTGGCCAAGGGCTATGTACTAGTATTACTACGTTATTAAAAGGTCAATTAAACTTGGTATTCATAAACTACAATGATTCATTTTTAGACATTAAGGACTCTAACTTAGTAATCTACTAATTAAGTAATGTGGCTGCCTGATTCAATACTTAGCATCCCTGTAAAATTTCCATTAAGCACACACGTAGACAGTTGACATCCCCATATTATGTAGAGGATTATTTTGTTCAGTACATCAGAATATTAACAGTGTTATGTATGGTTTCCAATTGCTGTTATTCTTGGTTTTAAAAAATTTATTTTGTGATCTTAGAAACAACTAGTACAGGACTGTGCAAATTAAATGCTTTGTATGCTCCATAAAAAAAGCATGGTTTAACTTTATTTGTTTATGCTATTGATATTGATGACCAGATTTTGTAGATGTGAATGTGCCATTATTTGTCTGATTTCAAAATCAGTTTCTTCAAGGACAAAATGTGGCATGCATATTTATTTTTCTCATAAATTTTCTTTTAAATATTTCACAACTGTGCCCTGTAATAACTCATGGGGGAAAAACGGCATGTCTCACAATCAGAGTTGGAACTCATTCCTCCATCTAGAATATCACAATCATTTTAAAGATACATGCCATTTAATTCATTCAACAAATATTTATTGAGTTTAAGTTCTATGTTAAGCCACGAAGAATTACGTGATTTGTTATATACTCAAGCAAACCATAACACGCTCAAACTCAATAAATAATTGAATGAACAAACAAATACTTGGAATGTGACTGCTATGGTCTATGGCTGTATTTCTCAAAGGGGGTTCACAGGAAGTTTGCCTGTGAAATTCATCAAGTTATAAGAGGGACACACAGGTAACTGAAGCATTAGACTGCAAGAGGCACATTTATTCAACATCCACCCTATAACCATGTTAACATAACACTAAGTTACACAACAAGCATGTGAGCTTCTGGGATAAATGAAAGAAAAAAGAAAGTAAATTTGAGCATCTAAAAGAATATATAAATCTTTAAGAAGATGCCAAGACAATGGAGACTGAGAACCACTGATACAGAATTTTATTTTTTGCTAAATTCTACCAAGATTGAATTTTACTACTAGGGACATCTAACATGAAGAACAAAAACAAAATGAAGACCCACCTAAAAATATATATATTTTTTATTTTTTACTACATATTTATACATATATATGTATGTATATATAAATAAATGCATGCACTTCCCAGAAGCAAATGCTCATGATTCTCCATTCATTTCTACTGGATATACCAGTGATCAATGCTAAAGTTCTGGAACTCTTGAGATTTCTACAATTACTTCAAGGGGACACATTGAAATGTTCCAAAAATAAAATCAATTTTAAATTAAATTTTAAAGTCAGCATGATCTTATCCAATCACGTTACAATCAGTGGCATGCATATACACGTGGGTGTGTGTATTTTTCTCCCACACAAAATAGTTGGGTTTTATATTTGTTACTGTCATGTAAGTACAGCTAAATGTCCCTTATGGAAATTAAACCTATAATTTCATTTACTAGCATCATCATCTTTGCAACAAATCAAACTAGCCACAAATTAAATAAAAATAAAAGAATAAAACTGTCCAACAGTGAAGAAAGTGAATTAGAGCAGGGTCCATAAATGGGGTTCAGGTCTGTGAATCTCTGAAACTGCATGCAAATATGCATTTTTCTGAGAGTGAACACCGTTTTTTATCAGATTTTTATGATGTAAAGAAGCTTAAAGCAACTTAAGAAAAGTCTTGCTTTTGTAATCAATTCCCTATCTCAATATCCGTATTTTAAAAATGACACGAGAATCCTTATGTTTCAATAACACCTCTACTTTCTTTAACAGCAGTCAAAACAAACCTCTGTTATCAGAATTAATTGTGTAACTATACTGTTAGTGTGAAGTTCAAGTATAGTTTCACACTATTTCTAGCAAGATCAGCAATTCTGTGGCACTGAGAAAGAAATACAATCTGAACTCCCTAATCACTAGGTCAAGGCTACATGCCAGGGTTCAGAAACCTTTGGCACATATCACATTTTCTGTTGTCATCCCACACTACCCATTCACAGCCTCAAACCCCTGATGCTTGCCTGCTCCTTTCTCCTCTGATTTCATCTTGTCCCAGGCAAAGGAACTAAGACAGATTAATGCTATTCTAGCCACCCTGATTTTATTTTAATACCTGCTAAAAAGTAGAATCTATGCTCTGCAAGCACACATATTTAAACTATTTAAAAATAAACACTCATACTCCAAAAAAGTATGAAATTCAAAACCTCTTTTCTCTTCTGTTTGGATTTGTGAGCATATGGCAAATCCACAGGTACTAAAAAAAAGAAAGAAAGTGGGTGAGTATTTAAGGTAGAAAAAAATCTCATAGTGGCGATCAGGGGAAGAATTGACACATGGGACTGATTTGCAAGAGACTCTTGTAACCAAAAACTTATGAGGCCTAGGGAAATCAAATCAGCCAAGAGCTTTATAATTTTTAGAAGTTGATCTTTGACAGAAAGCAGTAGTTGGAAATGAATCATAACATTTTACATTTTCATACCAAATACACCAGCCTCTATACTATGTTAAAATGCCAAAGAGTTTATGAAAAATACAAGCATTACAAATAAAGGACCTAAGAAGAGATTAAAACTATAGTCCTATAACTATTGTCACACTTTTTTAACATAACTAAAAAAAATCATCTTTAGAGTTCAGTGATCGAAGTAAATCTGTGACTCTTAAAATTCTTATATGTGATCTATTTCCTCCATAATAGAAAGAAAAAGCTTCAAAACAGACACAAAAAACCCCAAACACAACAAAAAGGTGGCTATTACTAAAAAAAAAAATAAAAACAGAAAACAATGAGTATTGGTGAGGATGTGGAGAAGTTGGAACCCTTGTGCACCGCTGGTGGGAATGTAAAGTGGTGCAGCCACTGTGGATATAGTATGGTGACTCAACAAAGGAAACACAGAATGACCATATGGTCCAGCAATTCCACCTCTGGGTATATACTTAGAAGTGAAAGCACAGACTCCAACAGATATTTGCACACCCATGTTCATGGCAGTATTATTCACAACAGACAAAAGGTACAGGCAATCCAAGTGTTCACTGACAGATGATGGATAAATACAATGTCGTACACACACACAACAGGATATTATTCAGCCTTAAAGAGGAAAGAAATTGTGACACATGCTACAACATGGATAAACCTTGAAGACACTATGTTAAGTGAAATAAGCTTGTCACAAAAGGACAAACATTGTATGATTCCTTTTATATAAGGACTAAGAGTAGTCAAATTCATAGTCTGCCAGGGCTTTAGTGAAGGGAGCTAGTGTTTAACGGGTACAGAGTTTCAGTCCGGGAAGATGAAAAAGTTCAGGAGATGGATGGCGGTGACGGCTGCACAACAATGTGAATGTACTTAATGCCACCAAACTGTACACTTAAGAATGGTTAAAATGGAAAATTTCACATTATGTATATTTTACCACAATTAAAAATAACAATTTCACCCATTTGGGACTTTACCATGGATTTTCTGGATTAGAAGAGTCCTATTTAGCCATAATTTAACCATGAGTAATAAATGCCTCATTTGCTAGACTGGTAATTACTATGTATGGAATTACATAGATGGAATCAAAGAGACATTTATGATAAAAATAAATGTGTGAGGTTTCAGTTCAGATCAAATTTAAAAGTCATAGGCCTTAGTAAGTAAGAATTTAAGGTTTCTATAACCAAGAACCCTAAATTTGATTTTTTTGCTCTGCCTATCCAGTTGAACATTGGCTGGATAAGGAGTGAAACTAGTAAATCGTGGAACTGTGGAATCCAGTTTGGAGATAGATGGATAAAAACAAATTTCTACCGAGGTTTCTCAAACATTTTCACAATCATAAACAATGGCAATGAAGACAGCTTCCTAGGTCCTCTTTAGTACATCAGAAGCAATGGTGTACAACTCTGAGACAGGCCAGAGACATGTAGTCAGTCAAAAAACAAATCTACACCATAACGAAAACCAACAATCTGTACTTCCTACCAACCCCACTTTCCACAATCTAGACATTCTACCTTTCATCTTGCCATAAGAAACATTTTTCATGTTTCTCAAAATCCATAACACTTGTTCTTACACAGAATGAAAGTGTATGTTGTTCCTGTTATCAGATAGGTACAATGTAATACAAGCATTCATATTTAGCAAATCAACCCACCTAATACTATTACTGAAACAATATTGCTGAATGACCATGCCCTTTGCTCTACAGGCTTTCCCAGTCACCCACTGTTTTCTGATTGGTTGCTTAAATGTGATTTCCTATTCTCATTGAGAGAACTGCATGTCACAGTCCTTTATTACAGCTAGGATACTATATATGCCTCAAAGTCAAAATTGCTTTTGGGGAACAAGCCCAAGGGAAGAAACGAAGATTTCTAGGGAACATTTCAGAAATAAGGTTGGTACTGATTTTCACAATGATGGGAGGGGGGGTCTACTGGCATTTAGTGGGTGGGTAGATGAGTAGGTGGGGAAGAGAGACTACACATTCTGTAATGCATTGTAGTCCTGCCACCAAAGAAATGTCCTGTGAACCAGACAACTTCCAAATGCCCTGCCTAATATTCATGTTGATAACAATCTCTTTAGAATAATATGAACCTCCTATTTAAATATAAATACACAATATTTTGTATGGATTTGTGAATTTTTCAGGAATGTAACTACCATGCAAATTGAAAGAAAATATTTTGCTTTGTCAGACTTTACAAAGAGTTGTTCACTATTTCAGAAAATTGCATCACCAATGGGAATGTCACTTGAATTTGAGTCACCAATACACTACACTTTCAGCATCTTCATTAGGAGCCATGCATTCACAATGATTACAGCATCTGATAATTCATTACATCTAGTGTGGTTATGATTGAGCATTTACATACTGAAATAGACTTTACTTAATATAAATGTTATTTTTCCTTCAAACAACAACTAGGGTTTTAATGTTGATTTTTTTTAAAGAAGTTATTTCCATAGGCAGGTTACATATTTAAATTTTATTTCAGGATGAGAAAGAAAGGAGCATTTATAAAACATTTGTAAGAAATTGGGAACATTGGGTGCGAAAGGGCTGAAAAGCAACTATGTACTTAAATGGCCAAAATGTAAGTCATATTACAAGTATTCACTATCTTGAGTGTATAATAGAATCCCTCAAGCTAGAAGCTGCTGCTGATACCAGCAGCACTCCAATCATGAAACAATACAAGAATACAAGAAGTATTTCCAAGCACAGATTTAAACAGGTTAATATATTAGGTAAAAAATTTTAAACAATAACAACATAAAAAATACATTGGGGCCAGCCCAGTGGCATAGTGGTTAAGTTCACATGCTGTGCTTTGGAGACACAGGGTTGGCAGGTTTAGATCCCAGGCACAAACCTACACACCACTCATCAAGCCACGCTGTGGCAGTGTCCCACATACAAAGCAGAGGAAGATTGGCACAGATGTTAGCTAAGGGCCAATCTTTCTCAAGTAAAAAAGAGGAAGATTGGCAATGGATATTAGCTCAGGGCCAATCTTCCTCACCAAAAAAAAAAAAATTTTTTAAAAATTGAAATCAAAACCAGAGATACTGAGTGAATCCTTTTAGTTATTTAGACAAGAACTGAAACAAAAGGTAGAAAGAAGTAGGGAAGGATAAAAAGGAGAGAAGATACACAATTGTTTTATTAATTTTATATGCTAGGAACCTGAGAAACATGCTTAAAAGAAAGTAAAACATGTCTATACAGCTCAAAAAAAAAAAGGAATTAAAAAAAAGAATTCAGCAAACCCTAAACTATTGCTATGAAAATTTGAAAATTAAACTTTATGCACAGAAATGACTAGCAACACTGGGTCAAATATTTCTGGAAATGTATTTAAAAAACACAGAAAAGAATATTTTAGTATATTTTCAGCAAGCAGTTCATTTTCCCTGCATAATGACTATTAAAGCATAATTGCTGATCTATAATTCTTGCCTTCTGGTATCTTCCTGCGTGTAGAGAGTTTACTTTAGCAACCAATCAAAGAGAATGTACTGAGTACTTTCTATGTGCTTTGCAGTGTGCTAAGGACCACTGATGATAAAAAGAAATATATGACTTAGTTCCTGCCTACCTGCAGTTGATGAAACCTTAGTGATTCAGGCCTCCATTACTTACATTAGATATCATCTAATTTCCTCTTTCCCTCTCACATATTTACGATCAAACTAGACTTATTTTCTGGTTTCAGTGTGAGACACCCTGCATGGATATCTAGTAAGCAACTGGATATGTTTATTTAGAGGTTGGGAAAGAGGGTTGGACTTGAGATTGGAACCCAGCAAGCATAATGATGATGGTTAAAGTCAGAAATACGTATGAGACTGCCTATTAAGAGTATATAGAGGAAGAAGAGGATAGGGAAGAGAGAATTCTCAGGGCTATCATTTAAGACACATGTGAGAGAAAAGGACTACGCAAAGAAGAAAGACCATCAGAGAGGAGGGAAAACAAGAGTGGTGTGGCAGAAAACCAGGAAGAAAAAAGCACAAAAGGAATTATTTCATATGCTGCAGAGAAAGATGAGAACTGAAAAAAAGACGACTGAATTTAATAATTAGGAAACCATTGGTGGCTTTGGCAATACAGTTTGAATAAAGTTAAAAGGACTACAACAGACTGATGAATGTTGGCAGAGAGATGGATGGGGAAGTGGGGATAGTGGTTAAGTACTGAAAAGCTAAATCAAGTGAAAGATTTTTAGTGTAAGCAAATTATAAGCATATTTTTAGGTCTGAAATGAAGCATCTGGTAAAGAGGGAGAAAAATAAAGTTATGGGAAAGAAAAAATTACTGAAGGATCAAGGGGGGAAAAGAGAAAATGATCAAGAGCCAAGGTGTAAAGCATTAAATTTGGAAATAGATAGGATCTCTCCTTATTTGAAAGGGAGATAATTTTTTTATTTGAACATGAAAAATGAAGAAAGCTGAAATGATATACTATCACATTTTCCATTTTGGTAATTCTAAATATCTTTGTGATGAGGTGATACAGCCATCACTTGAGCAAGTGAGTTCAGTTACTCAGTGTGTGTTTACAGACTTCTCTTCCTATGGCTTTCTGCATACACTCATACTCCTAATAGAAGCTCAGACTGCTGTCACAAATCACATCACCAGTTCTTTCCTTTGTGAATCAATTAAATCTAAAATTCACATTCACTTTTTTATTACTAATAGATATTTCTTGTACAACAAAACTAAGAAACTTATAGACTCTTCAATTACTAATGGTCATCATAATGACTTCTGATAACCAAAGGCATTGCGTTCTCACAGTTTTGGATGTCAGAGACCAGTAAAAAAAATTTTTAATTAGGAAACTGACAGAAGGTTGCCAACTTTTATTCCTCCAAGCAAGAATATTAACAAAAAACAAAGTAAGCAAAATAATCTAAGACTTAAAAGATAGTTCTTGAAAATCTGAAAAACCGTCACAGTCCAGAGGAAACTAAGAATGCATGATGACTAAATGTAATGTGTTATCTCAGATGGAATTTTGAACCAGAAAAAGGATATCATTGAAAAACTAATAATATCTGAATAAAGTAAGGAGTTTAATAATAATGTATTAATATTAGTTCATCAGTGTAAAAATGTAGCATAGTAATGTAAGATGTTAACAATAGGAGAAACTGTGTGAGGGAAACGTATGGGAATTCTCTGTATTATCTTTGCAACTTTTCTGTAAATACAAAACAATTCTAAAATGAAAAGTTTATTTTTTAAAAGTTAAAAAAAGACTTCTCAAAAACAAGGACATCTACAAATTTAAGCAAAGACATACACACACACACGCATGCATGTTAGATTGACCTAGTTTTTTCTCATTTCTCACTGAAAACTTTACCTCAATCTACAGAAAACCTCCTCACTAGGGAATTCATAGTTTAGGAGATTATAAAGACTGTTAAAAGCATCTCTGATTGTTTAAGAACTTTTACTTTTACTATCTCATAATAAATTCCTAAGGGTTTTTTTTAATTCTGCAAATACATGCTGGAAAAAAAAGTTGATCAACACTGGCAGGTTAAACACTGCATCAGTTTCCTTTAATGCTGCATATAGAGTTGGATCCACAAAGTCTGAAGGTCTCCTGCACATCTAAGTTAGAGGCCAGAACCTTTACAACATTTAAATTTCAATACGAAAACACAAAGTTAGAGAATGGCTTCGCTGTCTTTCACTAGTAAAGAATCAGGTCCACCCTCATATCTTTGATACAGTTTTCAGAACTTGTATATTAAAGAGCATAGTGGAGAACTGAGATAAGCAAGAATATCTACATTCCCTTTGCAGTTCAAGAGATGCAAGAGTGAAGAGACAATTTTCTGGGTAACGTGGGATTAAGACCTAAACTGACTATACACTTCTCAAGCTTTATCTGCCAATTACACTCATTGCAAAAGACTCTACAAAGCAAATTTTAGAACACTAATACATAACACAAGTATTTATTGAGAAAAATGTGCTTGATACTATGCTAGGCAATGTACCAAATTTAAGTAAAAATATTTGACTATTCTGAAATATCAAGCTACTTACTATGTCATTTGTTATCTTATAATTAATTTTTAAAAATTCAATTTATAAATACTATGAGCACTGACTATATGCTAGGATATATGCTTGGTACTGTGGAAATACCAAAATGAGATGTCAGGGGCCCTGCTCTGAACAAACCTTGATTTTTTAAAAATAAGGCCTCTTAATAAGCAGAAAAAGTGAAAAAAATATCAAGTAAAATTTTGACTGAAATAGCAGTAAGTCATTAAATGACTTTTTTCCCTATAGAAAATTATCAAATACATTCTTGTGAATAAAGAGTTAAAAGTATAGCATAATTCCATTACAGAGGCAATAAAAGTTATTAATAAAAATGGACAACTATCCTATCTCTTTGCAGCATTTCCATTTTCTGTTTCCACATCATAAACTTCAAACTAATTTTTGGGCTCCTAAGGTTCAAAATGAAAAGTAAGAAATTAATAACTTTCAAAAAAATTTGCCATGCTGCTAGGTCGATTTAAACATATTGCATTTTACATTAGATAACATTTTCAAAAGGAGACATATAGTCATGCATCACTTAATGACAGGGATACATTCTGAGAAATGTTCTGAGAAACATGTCGTCAGGTGATTTCACCATTGTGCAAATGTCATAGGGTGCACTTACACAAACCTAGGTGGCATGGCCTACTACACACCAAGGCTATATGGTACCAATCTTACGGGACCAAGATCGTCAAATAATGATGATGGTTAAAGTCAGAAATACGTATGAGACTGCCTATTAAGAGTATATAGAGGAAGAAGATATATGCAGCAGTCTGTTGGTGGCCGAAACATTGTTATGTGGTGCACGACTATACATTAAGGTACAAGCAAGGCCTAATGTCTTCTGGTATCTAAAATATGTCAAGTTGAGAATAGCTATGGCTGATTATCTACAGGAACTCTAGATCACTTCTCTCCATTTCCTCTATAAACTTGTCACTCCCATCTCCAGAGTACTACTGCTGCTAGAAATGTCTTCCCCTAACCCACTCTCTAGTCTTGCGTCTCTCTTGGGCAGACTTTAGATGGCAGGATGGGGAAAGAGAGATATGGGGAAAACTGCTGTTACTGCTCATTTTCTTCCACTCTGCTAAACTCCCTGGAAAAACTCTCTGGGTTCCAGTCCTGCCTCTGGCACTAATTAGTTACTAACCTTGGAAAAGTCCATACTTTGAACACTTCCCTTGACTTAACAGAAGCAAAATTGGATAAAATCTTTTTTCTTTAACTAAGAAGACTGAGCTAGGCTTAAAATAAGATGATATTTCTGTAATCACAGGCTGACCTTTTGGGACTCCGAGTCTGGAAACAGGCAGCCTAAAGTTCAACTCCTACAGCATGATAAAGATTAACAGCACTCCCATTGTACCTGGGTCCTAGCATCAGGTTCAATTGACAGGAGGCTGAAAAAAGTTGTATACCTTTAAATATGTATAAAACCTCCAAAGACAGAATGATATCTATGTTTTTTTTAAAAAAAGAAGAAAATATTATGAGACAAATCAGGTAGATATGCATCAAGAATAGATGGAAATGAAAGAGGTTCCATAATAAATTCTGAAAATGAAAAAGAGTCCATTTAAATTAAAAATTCAGAAGATAGGATGAACTCTAGATTGGACACAGGTGAGAGAACTAGCGAACTGGAAGCTGAACTAAGGAATTCACAGTGAAGTAGCCCAGAGAGAAAATAGATGGGAAATATGAAAAAGAAGTGAAGAGCTATGGTGGACCGATTAATGTCAAACAAGTTCTGGAGTAAGAAAATTAAAGGCTAAGAAGCAATTTTTAAAAGAAAAAATGGCCGAAAATTGTGTGAAGTATAGAAATACGAGCCTTCAGATTGAAAGCACACACAAGTACACAGCAGAAAAAAACCAAAAATAATATGAAAAAATTTTATGGATACAGCATAGTAAAATTGTGAAATATCAAGGACAAAGAGATAATCTTAAAAACAATGTGAAAGAGATTATCAACAAAGTAATGACAATTAGATTAAAAACATATTTTACAGCAGCAATAATAAATGTCAGAAAGCAATGGAATAAGTAGTAGTTTCAATATGTTGAGCAAAATTAACCATTGATCTGGAATTCTGTATCTACCTAAATTAGTATTAAATAGAAATTATGAAATAAAGTCATCTTAAGACATAAAAACTTACCACCCATAAACTCTTGCTTAAAAATAACTAAGGGACGCATTTCAGCAAGAATAAAAGTAAATCCAAAGGGAAGAGGTAGTATGCAAGAAACAATGGTGAGTAAAAGAAATCACTAAATCCTTGTAGGAAATTAAAATGAGCAATTATTTAAAAGTTACAAAATGTTTTGAGTTTAAAAAGAAGGAGAACTAAAAAATGCATTATAGGAGAAAATATCTGCAAATCACATACCTGATAAGGGTCTTATATCCAGGACATACAAAGAACTCTTACAACTCAATTAAAAAAAATTTTTTTTAACAGGCAGAAAGATCTGAATAGGCATTTCTCTAAGAAAGATACATAAACGGCTAATAGGAACATAAAAAGATGTGTGAAATCATTAGTCACTAGAGAAATGTAAATCAAAACCACAATAAGATACAATTTACCTACACTATGATGGCTATAATAAAAAAGACAGACAAAAACAAGTGTTGGCAGGGATACAAAGACACTGGAACACTCATACATTGCTGGTGGGAATGTAAAATGGTGCAGCCATTTTGGAAAACAGTTTGGCAATTCCCCACAAAGCTAAAAATAGAGTTACCATTTGACCCAGTAATTCCATTCCTTAGATATATAGCCGAGACAAAAATATATATCCACACAAAAACTTGCACATAGGCAGCATTATTTCTAATAGCCAGAAAGGTGGAAATAAACTAAATTTCACATTAATTGATGAATGGATAAATAAAATGTAGTATATCCATACAATGGAATATTATTTGGCAATAAAAAGAAATTAAGTACTGATACACGTTACGACATGGATGAATCTTGAAAACATTATGCTAGGTGAAAAATACCTAGTCACAAAATACCACATATTGTGCAACGCCATTTATGTGAAATGTCCAGAGTAGGCAAATCTATAGAGACAGAAAGTAGATTCGTGATCGACTAGAGCTGGGGGCTAGAGGTTTAGGGAAATGGAGAGTGAGAGTTAATGGGTAGCAAGTCTCTTTTAGGGAGCATAAAAATGTTCTAAAATTAGAGTGTGGTGATGGGTACACAATTCTATGAATATATCAAAAAACTGAACTGTATACTTTAGAGGGATAAATTGTATGGTACGTGAGTTAAATCTCAATAAAGCTGATAAAAGAAAGAAAGGTAGAACTAAAGTATAATGTAATAGTAATGTGGAAGGTGAGAGGTGGAATTTTGGGGCTAAAATCTTCTAAATCACTATATTATTTGTAGGCGGATAGAGAAACAGGCATAGCTAGAAAATAAATAAAGGATGAAAATACAATCCATAGCTTTTACATATCAAACGGAAAAATATGAATAGAAGAAACGTAACAAATTCAATGTAAAGCCAATCTAAATCCTAGAAAGATTTTCCACAGAATTAGACAGTGATTATAAATAGCATATGGAAGAGTAAAGATCCAACGCAATTCTGCAAAAAAAGAAAAAGGACTAGGGGTTCTGCCTGGCCAGATATCAAGACATCATAAAAATACTGTAATTAAGATAGTGCATTATTGGTACACCAATAGGTAACAGACAAATGAAACAGAATAGAGAACCTAGAAAGAGAACAAGATACGTGACAGAGAATGCTGGTATATGACACAGAAGGCAAACAACACAGATTAGTGGGGAAAAGATAGCCCATTCAATAAACAGCAGTAGGTCAAATAACTTTCCATATGGGATAAAACAATTCCCTACTTTATTCCATATAAAAAAATCAATTCCAGATATATTAAAGAGCTAAATGTTGAAAGACTAAATTTTAAGACAATTTGAAGAAAACATTAGAAAAATAGTCTTATGATCCTGGTATATGAAAGGAATTGTTAAACAAATAATAAAAGGCAGAAATCATTTGCCTAATAAATTTACCTACCAATAAATTTAAAATTTCTGTATCAAAAAGACACCATCAACAAAGTTAATTATAAGGGACAGACTGGAAGAAGATACCTATAATATATACAACAAAAAATTAGCATTCAGACCACAGAAGAAACTAATAAGGAAAAGACAAACTACCCAATAGAAAAATGAGTAAACTATTCATATGAATGAAATACAGGACATCTGAATCTCACTAGCAATCAGGAAAATGCAAATGTGGACAAAATGAAATACAATTCACACCCACCCAATGGGTAAGCTTTTTCAAGTCTGACAGTACAAAGTGTTGACCAAGATGTAGGGAAAGGGGAACTCTTGTGTTTCGGAAAATAATTTGGCAATATCTAGTAACAGTTATAATGCGCACACCCCATGACCCAGCAGTGACACTTCTAAGTATTCCCATTAAATAAGAACGGTCACTGAAACATTTTTTGTAATAGGAAAAAAATGATCACAATCTAAATGTCCTTTAGGGAAGAGTAGACTCCTAGAAGAGTGGCTAGGGCAGGGGTTGGTTCATCTGCTTGTTCCAGAGCCTAGCAAAGTGCTATCACAAAGTAGGTGTTCTGAAAATGCTTGGGTCAATGAAAAAATAAATGAGAAAGAAATGGTGTCACCTAAGAGTGGATAAAGAATTGGGAAACAGCTTTTGTTATATGGAGAAGTAAAATAAAATAGACAAAAATCCCTGCAATCATGAGATAAATGAGACAAGTAAATTATAGAGTATAAATAGTGATAAATGCTAAGAGAAATAAAAAGCAGGGAAGGGGGATAAGGAACTATTGGGGTGGGTTACAATTTTATATTTAATATCCAGAAAAGGCTTCACTGATAAGGTAAACATTAATAAAGACTTGAAGGGAGTGAAGGAGCTAGCAAATAGCTCGAAGAATATTCCAGGCAGAGGTAGCAGCCAAGGCAAAGAACCTGAGACTCAAGTATGCCTGACACTTCTGATGAATTGCAAGGTGGCCAGTGTGGAGAAAGCAGAGTGAAGCATGATGGGAGATGAGAAGTGGTTTGAGGAGGACGGATACAGATCAAGCAGACTTTGGTTTTCACTCTGAGCAAGAAGCCAGCTCTTTAGGTGGTCTTAAACGTAGGAATCACTTTGGCTCCCATGCTGAAAACAGACTTCAGGGATAGAAGGGATATTTAAAGACAAATGGCAATCAGAAAGCTCTTTGGAGCATCTGGGTAAGGTCCGTACTTCAGTGCTGCTGGGATACTTGGGATTCCTCACATGCTTGCCCACTCTAACCAAATGAAAAAGTGGGTATTTAAGAATATGTCTGAACATAGAGATAAAAGAAGCCAATATTCAAAGCTCTAGGTTCTTAAACATTAATTCCTGAGGTTAAAACTTATTTAGCCACACCAAAATACTACCACCATAGGCCTATGCTTCCTTTTCCTACTCATTCATTCCTTGAGAGCAAGGCAAAGAATGCAGGCACTTCAAAACTGATGCTGAAATAAATCCGATAATCATTTATTCAACCAACATTTGGCGGGTAAGTACCTACAAGGGGCAGTTGCTGTCTTGAGTGGAAAGAAAATAAGGATGAACAAGATATGGTCCCTGCCCTAAGATATTTAGATATTTATAGTCTAGTCTAGTGAGTGAGATATCTAGACTCAGATAATGTGCTATCTAGAAACACGAGCTCATTTTTAATGTTATACAGCAGCACTAACAGAAATATAACATGAGCCACAAATGCAAGCCACATATATAATTTTAAAATTTCTAGTAGCATTTTTTAGAAGTAAAAAGAAACAGGTAAAATAAATTATAATAATGTATTTTACTTTACCCAATATATCCAAAATATTATTTCAACATGTAACCAATATAAAAAAATTGATATATTTTACATTCTGTTTTTTATGCTGTTTTTGAAACCCTGTATTTTATACTTAAGAATATCTCAATTCAAACTAGCCACATTTCAAGTATACTGCACAGCACAGTTATGCAGAATAGACCTATTTTTTAGTAAATTGAAAAAATTTGACAGTTACAAGTACAGGACAAAGTAAAATAGCAGAGGGAGGCTTGAACATGTTGACAGGCTAAAGGAAAAGAATGAGAGAGTAAACGTATTACAGATAATTGATGGGGAGTGTGGACAGCAGGTGAAAGAAGAGGATTAAGAGCACAAGTGGACTCGTTAGCTTGGAAAAGAGCATGATCACATCTTCCTTTGTGACAGGTGGAAAGGGAAGAAGTACAGACATAAGCAAGCTTGGTGAGTGTGAGTGCTGAGAGAACAGAAAGTTGAGAGTTTCGGTTAAGAGTTTCCCCATTTTTCTCAGTGAATCAGAAGACAATATTATCAGCCCTTCCACCATTGCCAATACAAATCTGAAGGGATTACATTTATGGAACAATTTAAGAAACAGCATTCTAATATGACAACACTAAGTTGTACTTTTATAAAATTACAGTAATTTTCTAGCTTTCTTCTGGACTGGTCAATCTTGAATTCTGTCACCTTATCTCTAAACACAGAAGCAATAGTGCGGATTCACTCTTCCTTTCCTGATCCATTCAATTATTCAGAAAAGGTACCCCATGTCTACTCTATGTCAAGTACTATGTGAGACACTGAGCATAGAGATGAAAAAGGCCCTCAATGACCTACATTTGTATCCTCACTATTTAGCATATTATAACATCTGAATATAGTAAGTGCTTTAAAAAAACACAGTATTACATTGCCCTGTAAAGAAATATTACATGGCGTAGTGGTTAAGTTTGGCACATTCCACTTTGATGGCCTAGGTTCACAGGTTTGGATCCTGGGCGTGGACCTAAACAAATCATCAGCCATGCTGTGGCAGCAACCCACATACAAAATAGAGGAAGACTGGCACGGATGTTAGCTCCGGGCGAATCTTCCTCAAGCAAAAAGAAGACTGGCAACAGATGTTAGCTGAGGGCAAATCTTAAAAAAAAAAAAGAAAAAATATTACATGTCAACTAAAATATGTATGACAAAGACTTTCATTTAAAATTTTAAAGTAGTGCTGTCCAATAAAACCTTCTGTGATAATGAAAATGTTCTACTCTGAACTGTCCAATATGGTAGCTAATAGTCATATGAATTTTTAATTTAATTAGAATTTTAATTTTAATAGCCAGTGTGGTTAACGGCTACCATACAAATCTAAATATTAAATTACAGTGCATAGCTAATGGCATTTCCACTATTATAATCACAGTGCTTCCCCTCTAATGGGTTAATACACATAATATGCTGCTAGAAATGAGCACACCATGAATAATAATTGTACCAGAAATACATCATAAGAAAATTTTCTTAGCATAAAATAACTTTAGCATTGTGAGCCAAAACAGAAAGAGTAAAAGAAAAAGAAAAAGGAAAGGATATTCCAATCTTTTCCTTTCATTCACTTCCCTAAGGCAAAACATCAATCTTCTGACCACCTCTTTTTTTTCCTGATTGTGTCAAGTAGCGAAAATACTTTGTGGAGATAAGGAATCAAACATTTTTTTTTAATTTGAAAAAAATGACTAAGAGCACAGGAGTTGTTTCTGTAACAAAATGACAATAAACTTTTTTGGGGGAAGACAACACAAGTTGTTGAAAATCAGGATTCATATAATGAATAAAGTGTGTTTATAGCTCCAAAGAAACTTGTCCTTGTGATTTGCTTATCAATGTCCCGAAATAAGCCCCATTTATCTGAATTTTAAAAATAAACCTATTGCTAAAAGACATGGTGACTCAATTCATTGAGCAAATGGAACTATAATCTGAGACTTTGAGTTGCATAATTCCTGATGTAGTAACTAGAATAGCTGTTTATGACTGAGATAGTAAAAGATACTATTATTACTCTTTGTATCCACTATGCTTAATGTATAACATGATTGACTGTACAAACTTAATCTATAGGCAAAGGTGTCAGACAAAGGTGCATTTTATCTCCAGCTGTTTAATCTGCATGCAGAACATATCACACAAAAACTGGGCTAGACTCAGACGAAGGAGTGGTGAAAATTCATGGAAGAAATATCAACAATCTAAGATATGCAGATGACATCATCTTACTGGAAGAAAGCAGCAGTTACTTGAATTGACTTGAAGTGACTTCTGACGAAAGTAAAAGAAGAAGGTGCTGGGCCAGCCCTGACGGTCTAGTGGTTAAAAGTTCGCCATGCTCCGCTTCAGTGGCCTGGGTTCGGTTCCCAGGCATGGAACCATACTACTCGTCTGTCAGTAGCCAAGCTGTGACAGCAGCTCACACAGAAGAACTAGGACTTACAACTAGAATATACAGCTATGTACTGGGGCTATGGGGAAGAAAAACAAAAGAGAGAGACGCAGATTGGTAACAGATGTTAGCTCAGGGTGAATCTTTCCCAGCAAAAAAAAAAAAAAGTTTAAGATGCTTGATTTTGAAATAAGAAGAAAGTGCCAAAGCAGGACTGCATTTCAACATCAAGAAGACAAAAATCATGACTACAGAAGAACTACACGACTTTAATGAAGGCATTGAAATTGTTAAATATTTTCTCTACCTTGGTTCAGTCACCAATTTAAATGGAGACAGCAGCCAACAAATCAAGAAAAGACTGAGACTTGGAAGGGCAGCAATGAAAGAATTGGGAAAGATGAAATGTAAGAAAGTATCATTAGAGACTTAGGCCAAGATTATCCACACCCTCATATTCCCAATTACCATGCAGAGGTGCAAAAGTTAGACAGAGAAGAAGATTGACAGGAAAAAAAATGGATTCATTTGAAATACAGTGTTGGAGGAGAGCTCTACGGATGCCCTGGACCGCCAGAAAGACGAACAAGTGAGTCCTAGAGCAAATTAAGCCTGAACTATCGCTGGAGGCAAAAAGAGTAAAGCTGAGGCTGTCCTACTTTGGGCACATCATGGAAAGGCAGGATTCTTTGGAGGCGACAATAATGACAGGAAACGTAGAAGGCAGCAGGAAAAGAGGAAACCAAATATGAGATGGATTGATTCCATAAAGGAAGGCATAGGCATGAGTCTACAGGAGCTGAGCAGGACTGTCAGGACAGGACATAGTTGACATCACTCATTCACTGGGTCGCCAGGAGTCAGAGCTGATTTGACTGCACAGCTGACTTGACAGCACATAAAAACAACCTTAATCAGACATACAAAGTCCTACACTGGCACAGGTCTAATTATATACTCAGAAGATTTGATAACTTAAAAGTAAAACCAGTAAGGTGAGCAACTAAATGTCCGAGAAAGCATTTTTGATGCCCAGCCACTCTGTTCAACTTGTTAACCACCATATAAGGCAGCTGTCACGTAAATTAACCACACAACTTCCTGCCCTTCCTTTTAGTTGCATCGTTTGAAGCCATTTTACAAAACATCACCAGACAGTCTGTCTTGAAGATGAGAGTGGTTATACAACCAGGATTTCATTCAGGTTAACAAAAATACCTAACACTGAGAAGTAGTGTGTTAATCTACTAGGAAAGGGTTTAAGAGAACCACTTTAGAATGATCTTCCTACCACACAGAAACACCATCAGGTAAATAAGCCTTCCACACATGAAGACTGGCAAACCCAAAGCATGAGATCAGATCTGTAATAATTAACTTTCAGAGTTAAGTTACTGTGCTACGCCTTATTGCAACAAAGCCAAAGTGTCACAACAATATGGTATTATGACATCATTAGCTTGGTTTCTTAATAAGGGATTTTTCTGGGATATCTGAATTGACAATTAGCTAAAAATAGAGAGCCAACACTTGTTGGAGGGAGTGGCAGGCCTTTCTAGTTTTATTTATATATTTTTTTGAGAATGATGCCCACGGCAAAATGAATTAACAGAAGGCTGGCTCTGAAACAGCATATCTCTTAGTCAACATCAAAATGCTGTTCTAGAGCAAGGAAAAAGAGGGGTCAATGCTTTAATGTCACAAAAATCTTCCAGTCCCACAAAAATCGTTTTTGCTCCACTGCCCTTTTGAATTAGTAAATGAAAACACAGAATTGTAGAAACATTTAATTAACGCCATTTAGAAA
This sequence comes from Equus quagga, assembly GCF_021613505.1. Classification (NCBI taxonomy): domain Eukaryota; kingdom Metazoa; phylum Chordata; class Mammalia; order Perissodactyla; family Equidae; genus Equus; species Equus quagga. The sequence continues at coordinate 38,724,040 of NC_060270.1, forward strand.
TTAAGCAGCAACCAGTTAACAGACCTCATCATGGAGATAAGGACAGGCTTATCCAGCCAGGAGCAATTTCTGTCCTAATTGTTACTGTCACCTTCCTCACTGCTGCATTTTCTGGGCTGTAGTTGCCAGGAAGCAGGAAAGATTTTTCTCTCTGAATTAATTCTGAGAAAGGTGGCGCTTTTTAATTTGCCTTCAATCACCCTTTTCTAAGATTTTTTTTTCTTCAGATGTTCCAGTAAAACTGAAAAGTTAACCATCGATTCCAAATCTGTCTCGTTCAAACAGCCTTGAGGGGGATGGAAAAAATTAAAGTTCGCATTCCAAAAGTTTCACTCGGGGTGGGGTGAGGACACGGCAGGAAGGGAAACAGTCCTTCACAATCGCACATCTCTTTTCCGAAACTAGACCGGCTGGTGGAATATTCTTTCTTTCCCCCACCGAGGCCTCGGGTGAAATTTCCTTCGCTGAAAGTGGTTAGACTAAAAAAAGTCCCCTCCTCCTCGATAATCCACACGATACCGAATCGTGACACCCTAAGCGAAAACAGTGGCGCCAGGGGGCTGCAGGCGAGTCCCCCCCGCCCACCTTCACTCAGACGTGGCCCGAATTGTTAGAGGCAGGAAGCACAAGCTGCTTTTCTCTGCCGGAGACCTACTCTCTCTCCGTTCCCTCGCCCCGCGACCTCACGGGGGACCCCGGCCGCGGCGAACAGGAGGGAGGAACAGAGGAGCGCGGGCACGAAGCGGCCGCCCCACGCCGGCCTCGGCGGCCCGGGCTCGGAGGCGAGACGCGTGCCGGCTGCGCGGGCTCCGCCGGCTCCGGGCCCCGCGCCCGCCTCTGCCGCGGCCTAGCCCGGGCCTAGCCCGGGGCCGCGCGGGAGAGGGCGTCCTGGAGGCGGAGGGGCCGAAGCACCTACCAGCTGCCGCCGGATCCAGCACCACATGCCCCGGCCGTCGCCGTCCCGGGCCCGCGGGACGCGGGAGCCGAGGGGCCGCAGGTGGAAGCCGCCGAGCCAGAGGGGGAAGCGGGAGATCCCCTCTGGCTAAAGTTCCGCTCGCCGCCGCCGCCGCCGCCACCTCACTCCCCGCGCCGGGTCCCCATCGCGCCGCGGCGGCCCCGAGCTCCTACAGGCACAGCCTCGACGCCGCCCCCGCCCGGCACTGCTGAGTCTGCCGCCGCGCCGCAGCCACCTTCATTATTGACCGTTGTCGTCCAAAGCACCGCCAAAACCCCGCCCCCGCCCCGCCCACCCCGGCCCCCAAGTCCCCTAGCCCCACCCGCCCCCGCCCCCTGCGCCTCGGGCCGCCTCCGGACGTGACGTCAGGGGCCACGCAGACGCTGAGATCAGCCGTGTGGGCGGGGCCGGCGGCCAGCGTGGAATGCTCCGTGGTTCTCGATCGTGGGTTGGCTTCTCTGCCCCTTACCTCCCCCTCCCCCGTTCCAAGGGTAGGAGTAAGTGGCGTCTGTGTGTCTGTCTGCGGAGTCTGTAACTTCTGGCCGACTCCTCTGTTTCTCCCTCCTGTTGCAGGTCTGTCTCTGGCTCTCTGCCTCTTTTGGTCCCCCGGTCCCCCAGCACGCACACGCACAGTCTGGAGGGTGGTGACTGAAGGTTTATCCCCAGAGGTCTCCAGTTTTGGTTCAATTAAATTGCCGAAGCCTTTGTCTCAACGCATAACGCAGCCTTTTAGCAAACGACTGAGCTGGGGCTACGGCAATTTTGTTCACTCCCTTTAAGTAATTTTGAAAAGGGTTGCAACTCTCCTATGCCTGGTCCACTGTGGACCAGTGCTTCCGGGAGACCGGATGAGACCCTGTGTTTTACGGTGCTAAATTGAACAGGTTAGAAGGAAAAATACTTTCTATTGAAAGGTAGTTGTTTACTGTTAACTGCCAGACTCTTGCAGTCAAAAACACCTTACAAGTAGCAAGACTTAGGTAAGATAAGGATGTGGATAAATAAAGATAAGAAGGACCATAAAAGCAACTGGAACGAGCCTTTTACTTGAAAGGCTGACATGAAGCGCCGGGTCTCGGTTTGTTCAAAAGCAGCCCCAGAGATATCTTGAGTTTTATGTATATGCATTGTGTGGAATGTTTTTGCTGAATTAAAGCATACTTCACCATTCAAAACACAAGAGTTTGTGTTTTTAAAAAAACATTAAGCGAAGACAAATCTAAATGAGATTAGCTTGACGAGGCAAGTTATTGCATATATATATATACAGTCTTTTAGTTTCAGTAGACATTCGTCATTATATAATGATTATCCAATACCACAAATAGAGCCTTTCCTGAGGGATATTTATGATCAATAAAACCAGCAGTAGAATTTTATATTATAAATGGTCGAACTGCAAAAAATTAGGTAGATATTTAAAGAGAAAAAGTGATCTTACTTTTGTTCTTGTGACTGAACCTTGCTTTATGACCCTAAAAGAATGTTTGAGATACGTTTACTTGTTATAGTGATAAAACCTTACCACCGTTCATGGAGCACCTGTGTGTCCCAGGCCCTGTATTAAGCTCTTTACTTGCTTGGTCTAATTTAACCCCCCATCAATCCTTGGAAGCAGATATTACTATCCCATTGAATGGATGCAGAAATGGAGGCTCAGGTTAAGTGCCTGGGTCAGGTTAAGCAACTTGGCAAAGCTGGGATTCAGATTCTGGATGGTCAAGCAACAAAGCTCAGGCTCTTAAGATATGTAAAGAAACAAAAATATGACCACACCTACTTTTATTCATCTGCAAGTGGTCTGATTAAAGTTAAGCCTGGAAATATTTATTTATATGCCACTAAAGTTTGTCAAGACAACATAAGAAATAGAAATCTAGAGGACATATGGTGCATTATTTAACCATGTCCCACATTTCAAAAGGTAGAAGTGGGAGGTGGAGTGATCCTAAATGCTGTGGTGGAATATTGTAAGAAGTGATCTCAAGAAAACTGTGAAGATCATAATTATAGCTCACACTGTCAGGAACAGAATGAGCACTCGAAGCAGTGTTTTGTGCTAAGTATTTTTCAAGAGCAGTGTTATACACCTCGGATTAATCCCAGGAGCATAAAATACTTTTATACTGTAGAGTATAACCCTTTAGTGGTGATGAAATCAATTTAGTGTGTCATGATCAGTATTTTAATAAACAGAATAGAAAACATTAGAATATATTGCACAGTGTAAGTAATATGTATTGTTTTGTGACTCTTGTTTTGCACAGTATTGGGAGAGTTTCTGGCTAGTCACAAGAGTTCACGGGAAATGGGCAATCCCTGGAATTTTCTGAACAAGGAAATGGCAGGATGAAATCAGAGTATTATCCCATAGACATTGTATATGGTAGGTTGGAGAGAGAAGAAAGGTCAGATAGGAAATTCCTGCTAGTGTGAAGTATTGAGTTCGAAAGTGCTGGGCTGGTGAAGAGCCGGAAGTAAAGCATGTTAGACTGCTCTGGTAACAGATAAGGAAACCTGAAACATAGGCCATTCCATGTGAGGTGACAGACCTTCCAAGAGAGTAAGTTTACCAGCATCACTTAATGGCCACTGAATTAATAGTAAATATGGTTCTTTTTATTGCGTAAACTTGTTAATATAATTCTCTGCTAGTTATACTTGTGAGATGTGTTCATTCCCAGGAAAAAAACATCTCCTGGTTAGGTGTAGTAGAGGTTCTTAGGTATAACAAAGACAAAGCAAAGAGGGATATTTTTCTTGATCAGAACATCTTGGACAATCAATAGAAAGCACAGACTGTGAACTGGTTAAGGTCAGGATTCCTGGCTCATTCATTTTAGTACCCATAGTGTCCAAAGGGTACTTAATAAATGTTTGTTAAGTGAATTAATAAGTTAATGTCAATGACTGAGTGGTTAGGGAAAAATTATCTAGTTCAGAAATATCAAAGTGATATAAAGCAAAGCATGCTAAATGATTTCAGTAGGTCCTAAGCTGTGCTGTAAGACCAGTGGTCACCATCCTTTAGACTCTATAGTGTGTCTCTCAGAACTCTTCAAGGGTCAGTCTGTTTGGAGGACACTGAGCCTTGCCAATCTGTTGCCTTAATTATTTCTATAGTGATGGAGCCATCAGATGGCCTTAGAATCTGCTCTATCTCATTTTTTGTTTTTTATGTATTTTTTGTGGGGGGGGGGGGGGTGGGGAGATTGTCCCTGAGCTAATACCTGTTGGCAATCTTCTTCTTTTTGCTTGAGGAAGATTGTCCCTGAGCTAACATCTGTGTCAATCTTCCTCTATTTTGCATGTGGGATGCCGCCACAGCATGGCTTGACAAGCGATGTGTAGGTCTGCACCTGGGCTTCCGAACCTGCAAACCCTGGGCCAGCGAAGTGGAGCACACGAATCTAACCACTACGCCATCAGGCCAGCCCCTCTTTTTTTTTTGGAGAGGAAGATTCACCCTGAGCTAACATCTGTTGGCAATCCTCCTCTTTTTCTGCTTGAGGAAGATTGGCTCTGAGCTAACATCTGTGCCAGTCTTCCTCTATATTTTGTATGTGGGATGCCTCCACAGCATGGCTGCTGAGTGGAGTAGGTGCCCACCCAAGATCCAAACCTATAGACCCAGGCCGCCAAAGGGGAGCAGGTGCAGCTTTAACTACTCAGCCACGGGGCTAGCCCCCTCTATCTCATTTTTTACAAGGGCAACTTTTCACTTTCTCAGAATCATAAATATAATATATTACAAATTATTCCACTTAAAAAGCAGTTTCTTTCTGATTATCATTCCAGAATTTCCAGACCAGTCTTTAGGCAAAGAAAAGAGACTTCAGTCAGGCAAGCTTTTCCAGTACTGACCGGGATTATATATTTTATCAACTTTTGAAGAAATTCGTTAGGAACAATATACCATTACATATCTGCAACTATTCTTGAAAATTTCTGCAACAGGTATCAGTTGTGGACTAAGTTATATGAACTCAGTTTTAATCTTTGGATATTTGTGCTTACAAAATTGAAACTCAAGGGGCTGGCCCCGTGGCCGAGTGGTTAAGTTCGTGCGCTCCGCTGCAGGCGGCCCAGTGTTTCGTTGGTTCGAATCCTGGGCGCGGACATGGCACTGCTCGTCAGACCACGCTGAGGCAGCGTCCCACATGCCACAACTAGAGGAACCCACAACGAAGAATACACAACTATGTACCGGGGGGCTTTGGGGAGAAAAAGGAAAAAATAAAATCTTTAAAAAAAAAAAAAAAAAAAAAATTGAAACTCAAAACCACCGTGAGAGTTAGGATTCATAGAAATGATCTCTTTCTTGAAAAGTCAGAGTATGCAGAACATATGTTCTGCATTTTCCTTATTTTTAAGTTGCCCTTTAATAGCTTGATACTACTTTTGCATCAACTAGATGCAGCATCCTATTGTTTCTCTTGTAAAAACCGGAAAGATTATCTAGTTGTATACTTTTTTGACTTAGTTTTACTTGTCACGAGAGAGGAGGAGCTTAAATAGACAAGCGGCCTGTGATTGAACTACTGACAGAAAGACTGATGGCCTCACGTCATCTGCAGCAAAACCAAAGCTGCTATCCTCATAGTCTCCAACACGTAACCGACTTTCGGTTACTAGTGCTACACAATAGATCAAATTATTTAGCCATCTAGCGGCGTTAATTTCATAATGCTTTATCTTATGGACATCACAAGGGGATTTCATTGCTTAAGGTTAGGTATTTTATGAGTGTTTTTTTCCCTTATTAAAATGACCACATTAGGTCAAAATCATAGAGACAAACAGAGAATGGTGGTTGCCAGGGTTGCGGGGAGAGGGGGAATGGGAAGTTATTGTTTAATGGGTATAGAGTTTCAGTTTTACAAGATGAAAAGAGTTATGGAAATAGATGGTAGTGATGGTCACACAACATTATGAATATGTTTAATACCACTGATCTGTACACTTAAAAATGGTTAGCTGATAAATTTTTTGATATGTGTATTTTACTACAATAAAAAACTGAGAATGCGTAGGTAAATGTTTGCTAACAGTTGCTGCTTCATAGATTTTTCTAAGCTAAACCATCACAGTTGTGTTCAATGGCAAATCTTGGCATTTGCCCTTTTATCTATATTAGAATGGATCCGAAATTGTTTTCTGTGCAAAATCTTGGCTTAGCCCACAAATATTTCCTCAGTTCCACTGTTTCCTTGTCTTTTATGAAACACCATTAACCCTATCCCTAATTCTGCTGAGTTCTACTGGAAATGAATGTGCCCTAAAATTGCCAACACAACTGTCTGCTTTGCTGATTTATCAGAAATGCTCAGTTTCAAGAAGTAATGTTAGTGGAGGATTTCCTGAAGACTATGCACTCTATTTAGGTGATCTAAATTTTTATGTTTTGATTAAACAAAAATGATGAGAAATCTGTCTTTGGATAGTCTCGTTTTGGCTCCTGCATGATTACTTTTGCTGACCTGCAGTTTAGGATCCTACAAACAGCTGAAGTCTAGGGCAGGTAGGAGAGGCAGCACCCAGGAACCCACGACTGTTTTTACTGTGGAGGTGCAGCTCAGAATGCCGCTGCCTCATCACACTGTGTGCTCTGAACGAGAGCCTGCAGAAATTCATTACCACAAATGACTGTGCTTCTCTTGAGCAACTAGTTTGTGTTATAATCTTCTGAGCATTTTGAATTATGTAATCGAATGTGCTTCCTTCTGTCATGTGTTGGTAGTTTAAAAATTCAGAGGCTTCCTTACAGCAAGTGCCCAGACTCTACAGTGTACGCTTTGTGAATTACTTTTACCCTGTTTTATCTAGTCTTAGTTTCCCTTTGCTTGGTTACTCTACTTCCTTAATATTCATTATACTGTGTGTATTTTGTAAGCCGTCTTTAATCTTTTTTGGATAGAAGGAATAAAGGAAAATATAAGACCATAAGCATTCATTACTATAAATGATAAAGATTAGTTTTAAGATGAGGTAACAATGAACCCCAAATAATCTAATCTGAAGATTATGTGATTTCCTTTGCCCCCACCACAATTACATATGTATTTTCACTACTTTACAATGACTATAAATGTTAATTTACATGAGTAGGAGTTTCACTGGAAGGAAATAAAACAACAAATAAAGTCTAAAGCCAGGTAAGGCAGTATGTGAAAGGAGGAAAAAAATGTGAGCAAGAAGAAAAATTGCTGACTCTAAGAGAGAAATCAAGCACTGTGTTTGTTAAGATTGCAAGAAGTAGAATGGGTTGGAAGTTGAATATTGAGACATAGTAGTTCAAAGAGACTTCTGTGTGGGAAACAGGAAGAAAGTGGCCTCTTGTTCAAGGCGTTAGCCTGAACATCTGATTTTGGGAATAGCCAACCACTAAGGAAGGGTGTGGGAGATTCATGGTAATAACAGTGAGGGGCTGTCAGAAAGTAAATGAGGGTGTGGTGGGGCCGAATCCTGGGTAATCCTGGATAACATGGGCTGGATAAGATGGGCTGAAGACAGTGACTTGGTTGGTTTGGGATTAGGGGAGAGAGGATGCAGGGGCAGAAACAGAATGTAACTAGGAGGAGAAGCCACGCTTCTCAGGGGGTCAGGTAAGAGGAAGACCTCAACTGGAGAGAGCTGATATCTGGCACTGGATCTACAAGAACCCAGAACAGGAGAAATCCTTGTGTATCCCCAGCACCCAACCTGGGGCCTGATACATAGTATGTGCTCAGAAACATTTTTTTTCATATAAATAGAGTTGGACCAACTATCTGTGTTACTGTGACTGGCCACTTGCCTGTGCTTAATGTCCCTCTCTACATGGCTCTCATGGCAAGACAGCCTTTCCTTGTGCATATATGACGGGATCTGGATGAGTCTGCCTTTCGAAATGATCCCTACGGAGGAGAGGAAATAAATGAATGAGGCCAAGACTGTGGTCTCAGTCACCTTTGGGTCATTTCACATGCTGCATGTACCTCTGTTTGGAAATCTTTTCTGATAGCCTCTGCATTCTTCCTCAGCCAATCATTCTTCATCGTTTAATTCTTAGCTTAAAAGTTACCCTTCAGAGAAGATTAGGTCCCCTTGCAGAGCTGGGTTAAGACATTTATAAACCCTAAGCACTTAAAAGATTAGATTGGCTGCCTCTCTCCATCTGAATATGAATTCACACACAAGATAAAAGTGAAACAAACATTTACTTTTTTTTGAAATGACATACAACGAAACGTGTACATATCCTTAATAACTTCTTTCCGGATTTTCTTCTGACTCAAATTATCTCCCCCTATCTCTCCCTCACAAACATGCTGCCCTGTGCTCTTTCTCTCTCTTTTTTCTCTTGGTCCTCTGCTGGTGCCCCATGCCTGTGCTGAGTCAGCTGGCCGGGTGATTCTGCCCTCTCCCCAGTAAGCCTTCCACAGTGTCCCATCCCTGTCCAGGTACTCTGCACGCTGGTGATCATGTGATCATTTGCTACACTCTGGTTAATGTCTGTCTGCTCTATGACACTGTAGTCTCAGCGCAGGATTTCAGTTTGTGAAGTTCCAGAGCTCAGGTATTTGTTTGCTTGACCAGCTGCTCTGTAAAACATAAACAACTTTTAAGTGACCAGTGAAGAAATCAGGGAATCTTCTAGAGTGGTAAATTGGACTTTTATGAGTAAAAAGGGGATTAAAAAAAGATGATGACTTACTAGGTGAGAAAGACAAATGAATTAAGAGGTATTCTGCATGATATTGATGTAATCAAAGACTTCACAGCATATTTAATGTTGCTATTCTGGTGAGGTAAATTGATTTGCTCTAGATAATTTTTAGTCAAATACATCATAAATTTGTCATTAAAATCAATCTACTGTTGTGAGTTTTATAAGACTCATTCATAAAATCATGCTAAGGGTTTTCCTATTCTGGTCCAGATGCTAGATTCTGGCTCTGTCCCTCCACCCTCACCTCTTCTGCCACCATTCAGTTACTCAACAAATATTTGTTGAGCATTCAGCAAATCCTAGCCATTGTGCTAGGTGCCTGGGCTAATGTTCCCACACACCTTGCCCTCAAGGAGTTCAAAATTTAAGACCTGGGGCACTGTCTTAGAATTAAATTATTAACAGCAACACAATTTTATGTCTGTCATCTCAATGTAATAAAAATATTATATGTGGAAGTACTTGGAAATGTACTAACTGTATCTATGTGGAAAATTACAGGTTACATAGAGTAAAGAAGGTCCGTAAGAAGATAAAGTTTAGAAATTACTTAGTTCTGTCACCTCCAACTTAAGACCTGCTTGTTCACTGACCACATCTTCAGTGATTCAACTGAGAGAGGATAACTTTTCTAGATGGAGCAGTGTTTCTTGCCAATCAGCATATACACACTCATTGACTTTGAATGAAGAACTGTCTTGTCTATAGAAAAGGAGACTGCATCTCATCTACACAAAGCAGGGGTGATGGTGTGATCAGTGTGCGTGTGTGTGTGTGTGTGTGTGTGTATTTAAGTATGTATATGTATATGCATGTGCCAAGAGGGGAACATGGGGGAGGCGATGTGTGCACATTTTATTACCTAGCTCACTTGATTTTTACCCAGAGTTATTAATGAGTGTAAAATTGTAAGCTCAACCCTCAGAGGTGGTTGTTAGCTTTACACAAAGAAAAACTCTGTTTCATGATCATAGCTTGCACTTCCAGCCCCAAAATAGAACAAGAGAGAGCAGGTAACTCGTCACCAGCATGACCAGAAATTCAATTCAGTCATACAATGGTGGGTCAATATTATCATTGTAAATGAAAGGGAAGGGATTACGGTTAGCTGCATCACTCTGTGACTTTCCACCGTACTGTGGAAAAAAGAGGGAAAAACCCTCACAATCACAATGGGAAAGGTAAACAACTTTTCAAACACACACCTATCTATATGTTTTCCTCTATTGTTTTATATATGTTGTTTTTATTTATGTACCTGTACAGAAAGATGTAAATATATTTTAACCTTGAATACTATAGTTGTGTGAATTCTAATTAATAGGCCTTAGTCCAACTCAGTAATTAATGACAACTTCAGTGAATGTGAGAGCTCCACAAAGTTGCATTAGAATTCTCGATGGCATCTTGTTTTTACTTTATTGAATTGTTTTGATATGTCAGACAAGAAAATGCAACCTTTCTCCTGTGTTAATTAATTAAATAGCATATTGGGAGAGATGTCGGTTTTTAGGTTGCATCCTTCAGTATTAGCTCCATCTGTTGTGTTTTATCAAGTTGCTGTTTAAACTGATAGAATACTTAGTTTATGGTTTCAGTATTGTCCCCATTAGCTTCCCTAAAGTGAATACTCCATTACTAACCCCTAAACATGCTCTTGTGCTCCTCAGCATCAGGGTGGCTGTGCTGGTCCAGTACCAGAAATAATCTGTTCTTGTTGAGGCCAGATCATGGACACATGAGCATCTCAGAGTCTAACAGTCCTAATTGGGGCTCTTTGTAGAATATATAGATGGAATTTATCTCCAGTTAAAACATGGAAACAAAACCTAGACATCTCTTCTCCTGGATTTCCCCTCTTCCTCTCGCCACCTCTGCCCTTCCCCAGAATCCTGGTTCCCAGCCTCTCTCTGACCCGTGGGTCAGAATCCAAGGAGATGCATCACTGAATCCAGTCCAGGAGAGTGACAGAAAGTACTTGCATTCTTCAAAGTGGGGCATTTGCTGCTATTGATCATCTCTTTTAATATAACTTTGATGCTTTATTAATTTTAATATTAATATTTATTTAACATTATTAATAATTAATAATAATTATCAGAGGTGAGCAATTACAGCCTGCTCTTTAATTCCTCTCTATTCACCTGGCTTAAATTTCTATTGATTAAATGTTAGACGGAGAGTAAAAGTATAATTAAATTAAATTTGGCCACTTACAGAAAGATGCAGCTTAACTATGATGTAATAATCACACTATTAAACGCTGCACATTCTTGTAACTAATACGGAAGTTTTCTTCATAATAAATTTAATTAATAAATGGGAAGATCTCGGTATGGTGCTTAGAGAAAATAATTGTGGAATAAAAGACATGTTTTGTGAATATACAGTGCTGGAGGGCTCAAAGTCTGTATTATTTCTTTGTATTTCTCTCTCCAACAATATGGTCTCTGTGGATAATAACAGATCTTCAATATCTTGCTCTCACCTGTCGTTCTCTTCTGTATCCCCAGTTGGTTTCAGCTTCCTTCTCTGCAAGCAATTGTCTTTATTTCATCATTCAGATAGAATGAGCCTTTTGAAAGCTAGTGAATCAACAGAAGCCAGAAAATTATATATGCACACTGTATGTTTAATAATGGTGTGCAGTCTGATTACTGTTGAGTATAATTTAAAAAATTTTTCTGTTTAAACAGAGTTCATGTGATATCAACCTCTGTTCTCTCAGGATTACTTGTGTGGAAAAATCCCTTCAAGGCTATAATAGAACTTGTGGTATAACATTGATTTATCAGTAATGCAAATTAGCTTTGAGCTTACCTTCAAAGTGTGGAAAGAATAATTTAAATCAAGATCGAAAGTAAGACCCTCCGTTCTGGCTCTGGGCTTCCTTAGGTGGTTGATGCTCTCAGGCACATCTCCTTCATAACAATGGGGAAGATTGTCACTTATGGAGTAAAGAAATAATCTGTTGACTTTTACTATTGTACCTGAAATAAAGCTGCTAAGAAGAAAATACTGTTAATTTTAGTTGCAGGTAAGTTCAATAGAGTTTCACTTCATCTAACCTGCATTTTCCAAATCCCTAGGCCACTAACTGTTCCCTGGAGACTTTGAGGGCATTGTAGAGTGAGATAGCAACTTGGTGATTAATTGATTTAATATCAAGTGCCAAGACACAACTGAGGCTCAAAACCCGCAATCCCTAAATCCATTAAATTATCCTGTATTCAATGCCTACTTTAAGTAAAAGAAGCAGGTGATTTTAAAATAGCTGTTTCATTTTGCATAACCACAGTCTGAGAAAGCTTTCAGAAGACTCTTAAGGTTTGAGCTGATGTGTTTGGTTAAGGAAAAATCATTACCTACTTGCTAATTTAGCCAAAAATATGATTTATCTCTAAACTCCCAGAAAGAAAAAAGTATGCCATTGAATTTTAAATTATCAATAACAATGAATCAAGATTCACGTTTTTCAAGGATGCTAGAATTGATTTGATCATTTTGTCACTTCCTTTATATTGTGCCCTCTCTGGGTTTGCAGTCACTAATTTGTCAGATGTAATTGTGTTTATGAATTTAATTTTCTTTTGCACTATTTGACAAACTAGGTGTGTTCCCAGATTATAAGATGTTTTGTAGGAGTTACTCTTTGTTTTTCTTAAGATTTGTCACTAGTTTTTCATATTATTTCCCATAATCTTAGAACATGAGTGCAGTAATCATTTAGTAGGTGGAAAAGCTATGATATATTCAGTATTTGCTCGGACC